>NW_013665850.1:303208-308636 GCF_000517525.1 Limulus polyphemus | reverse complement strand
AAAAAATACCTTGTTTAAGGTTTTTAATATAGGGTGATTTCACTGTCTGACGATATAGAATATCAAAATTAATTAATTCATTGGGTATTATTGTTGATTAATTTACTCCAAACATACATATACTTAGATTGTATATCTAGCTATTGTATAAAATAATAATAATTGTATATCTCTTTGATGTTGATACAATCTGCGCAGTTGTAGGCAGACTGTTTGGTAATTGTTAAGCTCAAAGCCAAACGACGAGTTATTTGGGCCGTGCGCACTGCGGAAATCGAAACCCGATTTTTAGCATTATAAAAACCTATATTTATAATTGAAACATGGGGCTAATCTGAAAACAGGCTAATGGAAGGGAAAATTCATAAACTGTGAAAAAGTAATATGCAATCATTAAATATGTCTTACTCTTAAAATACTTTGAATAACCGATAAAAGAGTTGAATAAAACCCATTTTATAATTCTAAGAAGTACTTTTGTATGTTTTATTGTAATTTTAAAAATAATTTAAACAAAGATGGGGGTTACAAGTATTTATCTTCTACAAAATGGGTCGCGACTTTGTTGTCCAGTAGTTCGCAGTGCACTTGTACACACCGATATCAGAAGTATGAAAATCGGGAATCGTTAATTCACCAACAGTTATGATATTCTTTGGACCTGTCCAAGTGTGGCTGAAAACATCAGTGATGGAGTGTTTAAGTTCATACAGGTCAGGAATACAATAAGTCATATACTGCCCACCTTATTCGATGCTTTCGTGATTAGTTTTTTTTTACTTCTTCGGTCAAGAAAATTGGCAAACAAAATAAACACTTTGATGTTATAATAACGTATATTGCTATGGAAATCAAACGTTACAAAGATACCTTCATCATCATTTATAGTTTATTTTCAATATGTTAGTTTAGTGTAATTTCAACCATATATCTTGAAAAATTATATACTTATAAGAATTCTTTGTCAGCATAGAAAAAGCATTCGCACCATAGACATTGTTGTTATAACAGATGATATAGATAAATATTTCTCGGACAATTTCTGTGTTTTTTGTAAACCAACCAGCCAGGTGAGCACGTTATTGAGCGAAATATGCCGTTGGGAATGAATATGCTTACAGGCTCGTGCGCTTGAGTTTAAATTTTACCACTATCGGCGGGCTGAGGGTGGGAGAAAGATAAACAAATATATACTAGACGTGTGTATATATATATATATATACGCATACATACATACACATATGTGTTTGTAAACCACTTCAACATCCATAGATACATCTTATACTTAAAAATAAAGTTTTACTTTCAACCCTACCAAAATGACCGAATGCGTAAGTATTTACTTAAGCTTCCCAGTGGCTCAGAGAAAAGTCTAGGGACTTATAAAGCTAAAACTCTGGTTTCGATACCCACGGTGGACAGCATACAGATAGTTCATTGTATAGTTTGTGCTTAGCAAGAAACAAACAAAAGCATTTCCTTCATTAAATTATCTAGAATCCGGGTTTCGATACCCGTGGTGGGCAGAGCACAGATAGCCCATTGTGTAGCTTTGTGCTTAATTTCAAACAAACAAACAATCATTAAATTATTTTCAAATTTGTCAATCACCGAATCAGGTTAACATATACTTCAATGTTCAACTTTGTGTCATCCTCACAATTACACTTGTCATGAGACATTACTGTTAGGCATATTACATTTTTAAACATTACATGCTTTATCTAGTCCCTTGAGGGTTTTCAATAATTAAATATTTGTGATTTGGTGAAAGATCAAGAAATTTAGCAACAGTGGCTATTCGAATTTTTCGAAATGTATAGGAATGTCCGAGAAAAAAATCTAAACCAAAAAAAACGGGTCTAAAAAGTAAAAATAAGATAGAATGTATCCAGAATTAATGCCTGTCAGAAAATAACGGCCTTGGGAGTTTATTAGCTACGTACATACTGCGATATACAAATTAAACGCGTTTTCTTCTCCATGTTGCTGCCCGTCTTCTGTTGTAGACGTTAATGATGAGCAGCATTTGCGTTTCCTTCCATTCTCAAACAATGACATCGGTTGTTGATTGTGTTTGTTGTTATTTTTATATATATTATAGTTTTTATCTATTATTATTAATACTGATAAATATATATATATATATTTATCATAAAAGTAAATCTGGTGTCTTGTACTCTATCTTATCAATCTCTCTGCACAACGAATTAGCCCACTTAGCATCAGATAACGATGTAAACTCCAATCAACGGCCAGACGTCTTTAAAAATTAAGCAGTTAGTAGGATCATTAATAATACTAAAATTGTGAAATCCTGACCCAATATGATGACATAAAATCTACCCATAGCTCACATATCGATAGGACTGATTTGATATACACCCTTGAAAAGTTTAGATCTGCCAAACATGTCAACATATAAATCATAAGTTTGTAGATCTTACCAGGACATAAACAAACATGCATTTTCATTATTTCACAAATATAGCAGTATCAGTCTTCAAATCTATAATATAAAGGTCACCACTCACTCAAGTAGTTTATAAAATACTGGGTTCTTTAGTTAATTAGCTATTGTCTCGTTTAACTTTCATGCAACTTTTGTACATTTCTACGTTATTACGAAAGCTACTTCTTTCCATTATTCAAACCTATAAATTAACGTGACACAACACAATTTTAAAACCTACGATTAGAAGCATTATACATCAAGCATATGCATTATAGTAACATAATTATTTTGAGAGACCATTAGTAGTTTACATTAAATATTGTTACACATTGTGCTTTAAACTCAAAATTTATGTTTAACTTGTACTTTAAAAGATTTCGGTTCAGTATCCAACGTAACACTATTTTAACGTAGTTTTTAAACGATATGTTCCAATATAATGTAGAAATATTTTATATCTATATCAGATTTAATGTATTGAGTGTATCGTTTGTTTTGTAATTAAGCACAAAGCTACACAATGGGCTATCTGTGCTCTGCCCACCACGGGTATCGAAACCCGGATTCTAGCGTTGTAAGTCTACAGACATACCGCTGTGCTACTGTGGGGCTGAGTGTATCGATACAAAACGTGCATGCAATATAAAAAATTATGTATCTTAAAATTAAGAATTAAGTAGTAGCTAACTAGTGATAATCGAATTTTACATTATTGAACTTTGACTTTAACGTTTAGCAAAACGAGTTTATTGACTCTTTCGCCTTAAACTTTTTAAGTATTTCAACAGACAGGTATTAGGCTAAAACTTAATATATAATAGATTCTTCTCATATAGCAATAGAGTGTTGATTTTTATAAATTAAATGCGAAATAAGTTATTAAAAACTTTACGTAAATCAGTACTTTTTACTTTTTTAATATGAAGTCAGTTAAGATGAGGTAACGCATAGATCAAACCAAAATTTCAAAAAACGTTCCGACATATCATACACTTCAATGTTATTCGACTATTCTTTAATAAAATCCTTCAAATCAAATCTGTTTTATAAACGCACGAATGAGCTCTAAGGAAAATGTCCAAATACTCTAAAGAATAGCATCCCAAAAAGGTTTGTTCGACAAATACACATAATAATGTCAACTAGAGTTGTTTCGAAACATCTTTAACATTAACAATAATAATAATACATTTCAAATAATTTTGATGCTAAGGTATAAGCAACATCAGCCAACAAGTAGGCGAAGAAACGCATTTACATTCACGGCTTAAACATCGCCAGTCAACAAATAAGGTGAAGCAATTAATTTACATTAATGTCTTTAACAACACCAGCCAATAAATAAGGTGGAACAATTCGTTTACATTCATGGGCTGAGCGAGCAACACCAACCAATAAATAAGGTGTAGCAATTCATTTACATTAATGTCTTTAACAACATCAGCCAACAAACAATAGGTGGGACAATTCGTTTACATTCATGGGCTGAGCAACACCAACCAACAAATAAGGTGTAGCAATTCATTTACATTAATGTCTTTAACAACATCAGCCAACAAACAATAGGTGGAACAATTTGTTTACATTCATGGGCTGAGCAACACCAACCAACAAATAAGGTGAATCAATTAACTTGCATTAATGTCTTTAACAACATCAGCCAACAAACAATAGGTGGGACAATTCGTTTACATTCATGGACTGAACAACACCAACCAATAAATAAGGTGGAACAATTCATTTACATTAATGTCTTTAACAACACCAGCCAACAAATAAGGCGAAGCAATTAATTTGCATTAATGTCTTTAGCAATACCAGCCAACAAATAAGGTGAATCAACTCAATGGCATTCATGGAAAAAATATCAAAGCTTGAGAAAGTCATTCTAAATTTGTACTTCGCAGTATGATAAGGAAGATACAATTCCATGGTCATATTAGGGTAAGAAAGAAGGAGCAGCTGCACCAGTGCCCCGAACACTTGGGGGGCCTCAACGAAAAACAATTTTGAAATTTTTATGCATTGTAAGCACTTGTATTTAATAGGTGGGCTCCATTTTACCTAAATCCGCCCCTGTACATTTCACGTAGGACTGATGTAAAAACATTCTGGACATCACTTACCTCTGTAGGCAAACATCCTGCACAGCAGTTATCTCCAGATTCATTAAGTTGATAATAAATATAGAATGTTTCACAGAAGAAAATTTGTTGAAATACAAACAGTCCTTTTCAAAAACTTGACACTTTGACTTAAACCACATTTAAGATATTTCAGCAGCATATCAATAAGTATATGGTCTTTTAGTCTGACGTAAATTAATGGTACCAAAATTATACAAAAATTATCTCTTTAAAACAATATATTAACTAGCAGAAATCCTTAGTTGATCAGTATTTTACACTACAAGAACAGTATATGAATATCAATGAAAGTGAAAAGGCAAAACAAAAAGAAACATGCGTTTCCGGTAATCGGGTCGCCACAATTTTTTCTGACAGGAAAGTTTTTTTATTAACATTCCTAATAAAAGGACCACTACGAAGTAAAAAAAATGTTATTTAAAAATCGCATAGAATTTTAGAAAAAACGAATAACTGTGTCCTTTTGTCCAGTGAAATCATAAAGGAATTAAAAACATCTGGCGATATGATAAATCAACTTTTTTTCCTATGGAGCTTTTGGTTTAAATTGTGTCATTCGCAAAATCACGTTATATGAAATAAATTGTGGACGTCGCACGTAGTACAGTATATAATATTGACTGGACGTATTGTACTAATCAAATAAGGGATCTTTTCTGTTTCATGCACCGCGTTAAAATAGAAATAAATGTATATTTTAATGTAGTTTTTAATGCTTATATGAAAATTATAAATTAAAATTTGGAGAAATGAAAAGAAAAGGTCAGTTCATGTGAAATTAGATCAAGTTAGACTAATTACTAAATAATTACATGTTTAATTAAAT
>NW_013665850.1:298687-302858 GCF_000517525.1 Limulus polyphemus | reverse complement strand
GTGAAATTAGATCAAGTTAGACTAATTAGTAAACAATTACATGTTTAATTAAATAAAAAATAATTTAATTAAAAATTCTTTAAAAAATAAAAATATTTTCCCATTCTTTCCTCTTTAAATATCAATTTTCAAAATTATAATTTATATTTCTGAAATGTGCAGCAAGTTGAAAGTACTTGGAATACGGTTAAGAGACTTAACACACAACATTGTGGAACCAATCGTAACATGATTGACTCGTATCTCCGAGAGGCATCGTAGGCATGAAAATTATGATCTCTTCAAGCAAATATTTCTGAATTTTAACATTGAATTTGTTACATTGACACTAGCTATTTTGTATTGTCTTGCAATTCTTTTCAATACATACGTACGTACGTACTTCCTTTGCTACATAAGCAAAATAAAGAAAATATTTAAAATATTTCTTTCATTTCTCCAAATTAATTTATTTCTTAAATCATTAAAAACTACATTCAAATTTTTTTTTTTTTTTTTGTCTATTATTTTGACGACCGAACTTATGTGGGATCTTTTCTGTTTCACGCACCACGTTCAAATGGGGGGGAAAGCAGCTAATCAACACTATTCACCACCAACTGTGACTGCTCTTTACCAAGGAATAGTGAAGGGTCAGTCACTTGCACCTTCTCCCACGACAGAAAGGTCCAACATGTTAGGTGGCGCGATTCAAATATGTGGCCCACAAATTGCGAGTTGAGTCACCTTGCTAGGCCTTAATGCGGTTTGGGTAGGTTATGAAATATTGGATAACTTTAAGTACAAAACCTGATCCAGTGTTTTTCAACAATCACAAAGATTTCAAGTGTATCATTTCAAAATTAGGGACAGCTAGCACAGGTGGCTCCCGAGTACCTTTCCGCAAAATTCATACAAACAAATGGTGTTAGAAATTACTGGGATTACAGTCAAAATTATCAGTAATAGTGAAGATAATTAACTGATGAACCCATGCACTCTGATGTTTCTAAATATTGTTTGCTTTAGGACATTATGTACTTTGTTAGACAGGTATATAGACTTATCGATATTATTTATTAAGTTATTTTTAGTTGTGATCTATGGAGCAAACTTTCATTGATCAAAGTTATAATCATTCAAGATGTCGAGAAACCCCTGTAGTAGAGACGGCTGACAAGTATGTTAAAAACATTTATTCAAAACACAGAACATATAACAAGATTTCGATCTAAGAAGGTCTAAATGTTGAGTGTTTTTAATTAATTTTTAATACCCAGACCACCTGTCTCTACTAGTACGACAGATTTATTGCCAATCAGTGAATTGTGGAATGAATTTTTTCGTAATGAGTATTATTTTATATTTAGCATATTCATTAAATACATATATGTTTCGCAATGACATTTTTTGTTATTGTTTTTTGGCATATTTTTCAATCATTTTTATTTTAAAAATCCGCATAAACAGCTAAAGCTAATGTTAGACATTGCTCTCATTGTACATGCAGTTCAGTCTTAAAAAATGTCCATCCCTTAAAGAAAAACCCATAAATTAGCTTGTAAGATTGAGAGAAATCAATACAATATGAAGTTAATCTGAAAGTAAAGTTTCTTGACTTTCTCACATTTAAAATGATACTCGAAACTTAGTTGAGGATTTAATTTTAAAACTAATCACTTAATTTTAGAATGTCATAGAAAAATATGAATCTTGATTAAGAGTTAGCACAAAGGATCACACGTAAAGTGTAATAAACTTAAGATAAGACCCAAAACTAGAGCGCTTTCGAATAGTTAACTATTCTTCTTCAGGAAGAAGTCCGGAGTTCGATTCCTCGCAGTGAGCAGATAGTCCATTATGTAATGTTCCATTAAAACTAACACCCAGTTCTGCAATTAGTAGTCATATTGCTTCATCTTTATGCAAAAGTGATATTATCTATTTCTTTGGTTGTTTTCTTTCAAAACTACATATAGATTACCTGCACTCAGTCTATCACGTAGAACTGAACCGTAGATTTTAAAGTCACAAGTCCGTAAACTGAGTGGGGAATAATCCATTAGTAACAGAGATGTTTGCAGAATAAACGTTTTTTTTTGTTCCCCCCCCCCCCAAGATAGAACTTTTAATTGTGAAACTTAAGCAGAATGGTTTTCAACGATATAAATTACTAAAATGTTTGAAATATTTCGGAGAATATAATAAAATATTACACAAATTCTAAAGAAAACAACAAGTTTTTATAAAGACGTCGATGTTATAATAACTTCTATCAAAATATTGTAATTACGACATGCCTATTTTCGCACGAACCAAGAGTGAAGATTCTTTTAAAATTAGCACATACTTCCAATTAGAATATTAGGTTTAAGTTTATCCTTCCAATTTCACGTGCACTTTACCATTATGACGATTAAAGTATAGTTTAGGTTATTGTTGTTGTTTTTTTTAATTCGCAGAGATACGTTTTGTTTTTCATCTGTCTAATAGTATTAATTTTAACCCAGCCATTAGATTTTGTTACACTGTCGATGTAGTTGTGATAACAAGAACGTCACATTTTGGAAGTTATTTTTTTGTCACATCAGTGACCTGCTTTTATCAATCTGTTTTATTTTATTTTTTATAATCTTGATTAATTAGATGTTGATAGTAAACGGTAGTTTACAGGTGGGGTGTTAATGACTTGAACTTCGATATCTGATCTTTATTATTATTACGAATTTCTTCCACGTATGGGGGTTTGCAAGTAGTGGTTAAATATTGTAGACGATATATTCCTACCTATGTGTGAGTCATTTTTCACGCACATCTGTTATCGTTTGTACTATAGCTTCAGTTATGTGCGACGATTTTTAGTTCTGGCCATGTTATCTTAAAACTGTCTTGAAACGTAAGAAAATACTGTTTTTATGGTATCTTTCCTTTACGGTTGAAAACTAACATACCTCTCGTGCATTATGTATGATTAAATATGTTAACTCAACATCCATTATTTATGTCTCACTGACACGTAATGATTATTTCATTTCTTTCTGAGCACGATATAAATAAAATGTTATGTTTTTAAAGACAATGTTTTGAGAGCGAGATCTTGCACGAAATGGTTTGTGCATGATTGCAATCAAACACATTTCACTAGGCCTTAGCCAAGTAACAACCCTCTGTCGTCAAATACATACAATCTAGAAAATAAATACAATGAAAGTAGAACTTTTTAATATGAGAACATTTTCTCGTGTAGTTTAAAACAAAATATAATAAATCGATCAAGAAAACCCTTTAAAAGTAAAATAAGAGAACTGTGTACAGAAGGTTTCATAAATTCTAAAAAGGTACTTGTAACCCAGGATGTGACTCGCATACAAGAATAGAGGTGAGGAACGTTTTACTTTAGTCTTCTTGCTTCTCTGGCTCATCTGAAGAAAGAAATGAGAAAAGAAATTTAGCAAGTTAACATTTCGAAGTTCATTGAAAACATTCATCAAAAAGTATAACAAGTTTCAAACATTAATCAAAGGTCAAAAGTCGATATTAGCAGACTTAACATTTTACATGGGCAAAATATGATCCATTAAGCTAAAGAAGTTGTTTTAATTGCATCATATAATTGAGAGTTAATCACAATTACTTTTATGAAAACGATGTTTTAGGTCCATTATCGACTTTTGTACTACTTCTTTCACTGTTAGTCGTGTTGTTTCAGAGGCGTCCCTAAGTAATTACAAGATTCGGGGATTGTGCACATAGGCGAGAGAATTTTCGGCGATCAAGATCATAGTTTCTATTCCAATTTTTAAAAAGACACCAACTGAAGATTCGGGACACGCCTCTGCTCAGTTTCATGACCATTGTTACATGTTATTGTCATCCTCCACATTTACCATTGTAACAATTTCTTCGAAGGACGTCAAGTTCAGTCTTAGATCATACCCTTGATAAACTGTATTCAGACTTACATGGAATTATTTAACCAAAATCCAGTGTAGGTGCACCGTGACACATGTGTGATCTAATGGGGTTTTAATTCATCTTTCTCACACACAGTTTGTAAACAACAATACAGCTTGAGGAAACTCGTGGATCTTTGGATTGAGCTTTCATCATCTTCAAATCCTTGTTTAACATCCTGTTTATATAATGTCACTTTCTCACCAGCTAATGTTCATCACCAGACGGCCATACAAGT
>NW_013665850.1:277617-298468 GCF_000517525.1 Limulus polyphemus | reverse complement strand
GCCATTATTAGTCTCAAAGTGGGTTCCTCGTCATCGAATCCTGTTTATATATATGTCACTTTCTCACCAGCTAATGTTCATCACCAGACGGCCATACAAGTTTCTTTATTCCAAAATGAGCTAAGTATTGGAGAAGACCGCCATCTTTTTCTCAAATGAATGTAGTAAAAAAAAAAAAGACTTTCATAAATAAACGTTTGAGTTTAATCTTTTTATAATGATAAAATTAAAATGTCTTTCATCGACAGTTTAATGCTTTATATTATTAAACATATATATATATATATATATATATATTTTGCATGAAATGTGCCCCCCCCCCAGTGGCACAGCCAATTATGTAGCTTTATGCTTAATTACAAGCAAACAAAGCCAAGCATGAAACATTTTTGTACTTTAAAATGAATACTAATTTCAGTCCAAGTTCCTTATTTATTTGAGCTATAATTTTCATTAATAACAAATCTTAGTAAGAACTATAACAAGTGTTAGTATATTACTCGAGCTTATAAATATATTGATGTTATTCTTTTACCTACTGATCAAGGATTTGACACATCAGAATCCACAATGCGTTAAATAAAAAAATATATTAAAAATCAAGATAACTCACAGTATGTAACATGAGTAGTATTTACTTCTTGAGCCTGACAAGTACAAGACGGACACTGGCCTTCACGTGATTTTTCCTGTAGTTCACAGCCCTCCGGACACTCTGGTATTTCACATGCTATGCAGAGGCATAATTTACATCCATCAGCATCGTCTACTATCACACAGTCGTAACCCTCGCACACGGGAACTGGACAACGTTTATTATCGATGTTGGCTAAATACGAAACGTATAGACAAGTAAACCTCAGTAAGAACTTAAGTCGAAACAGTTAAATATCTAGTTGGTATGTGATTTTTGAAATTACTCTGAATTATACAGAAAGTTGAGTGTATTTTAGTAAAACGATTTTGAAAATGCAAATAAATATGTCACGTAGTAATCAGTCAATAAAGTCACGGTGGAATGGGATGTATCAGGACTACATTAAAATATTGCGAAGAGTGTTATGACACCAATAAGTCATCGCTTTTGTAAAAGGTACACAATACCCCTTTCCGATGCAAGTATTCATACACTCAAATTATAAAGCTGTAATCAGAATCAAATTATAAAGCTGTAATCAGAATCAAATTATAAAGCTGTAATCAGAATCAAATTATAAAGCTGTAATCAGAATCAAATTATAAAGCTGTAATCAGAATCAAATTATAAAGCTGTAATCAGAAGGGGGATTTATAATTTACTACACGGATATCTTTACACACACACACACACACACACACACACACACACACTTAATTACTGGAAGATAAATGTGGGTGAAATTATGGCACCAAGACCAATCAGAAAGAGGTCTACAACAAATACTCTCGTGTCAAAAGCCGTCCACACACTTCAAGCAACAGTAAGAAACATAATAAAGGGTCTTCATCTGGAAAAAAAAAAAAGACTTAATTCAGACGTACAAAAATTGCTTGCATGACATAGCTGGAAAATGAAAATAGTATTCCCGCTATTTCATCTGAAGATATGGCGATCATTGGACGTAGAGCCTGTGGATTTCTGTGCAATTGACCTGTTAGAACGGGCACTCATGAAGTGTCATCCTCCTACACTGAAAGCAGGAAGGAACGATGTGCTTTGAACATCACAGCCATACGAAAGCCATAAACCAAAGTACAGTACAATAATAACAGCATTTTTATTAACATAATTTCTAAATACCAGCTGTTTAGCTTACTTTGTAACAAAGTTGACATAAAAAAGATAATTTCAGTATATTATCAGTTATTACACCTGTATATTTATTAAAACTGTTTGATTAATTACATTATAATCAATGATAAATTTAAAGTTGTCTAATTTCAGTCTTATTTGTTATAACATATCCAGTTTACTATAACTGATGGAAAGTTTGCTTGTTGTCATCAATTCGTTTTTGATCTAGTATGTACAGTTTTCCAAAGAAATTAAATCATCATTAGAAAGAAAAAGATTAATATAATCATTAAACAAATTTATGTAATGCAGATAAATCTTTGATAAATCGTTAATATAATGTAAAAACAACAACGGCTCATGAATAGATAGAGGTATTCAACGAGAAATGTTAAATAATTCAGTTAATATTAAAATACATGTATATTGACATATCCAAGCAAGATAACCTTGTTGTTTTAAGAACAATTCCCCTTATTCCGTGATAATGAAGTTTGCAATTAAAATGTTCTAGTATTCTCACATTAAGTGACTTCCGGGAAAGCAATGTTATACTTTCACGGAAGTCATTTAATTAAGGTCCACTTTATAAGGGTAGATTATGCAGGATGATCACAGGTCAAATAAACTTAAATGAATAATTTAGGCTTAAAAACTAATAAGCTGGATACGTGATGGAAAGTGGATAATAACCTTTAAAAGTCAAATTTTGATGATAAAAAACAAAAAACGCGCTCTCCAGATAAATATAAAAAGACATTTTTATTTCAACCAGACGCACGTTACGACAGACTCGAGTAACAAAACATTACAAGCGGTTTTATAATTTAACGAATATTCTACTATCAAACAGGTGTATATTAACCCTGAAGCCGCAAAGACGACACGTTGGTCGAAATAAAAATATATTGACGTGTAGTGTAAAGGTTGTTTTCTCTAAAATTATCAATGTGTAAATCCCTCCAGTATGTGTTAAAAATTTTAAAAACAAAAAAGTCGCAAATAAAAGAAAAATTTGCATACTTGTGTAATAAACTGCACATTCGGCTTCCTACTGGACCTGCGAATTATTCAACAGTTCTTGTCCCTCTATAGGTATATCCACTGAACTAATTACATCGATAACTAAACAAGACTTATAAAAACCAACGTTCCTTCCTAAAACGGGTAACCTGGGTTTTGCCCAAATGTGATGCTCGGTTAAGTTCAACGTACAAAAACTAACTTCGATATATCATCTAATCGGTCAGTGAAGTGTATTGCTGTCATTGATCTATTTTTGCACGATATGTGCGTAGTTGGAGCAAAATTCCAGTGGGCAAAGTAGAAACTATCTGCTGAAGAAGAACGAAGATACAAAAGCAACTAGAATAAGACAGTTTTACAGACTACGTGTTTATGCCAAAACAGCAGAGGAACAGACTAAAGGATTTTTTTTAGATCCCAAAGATTTATATAAATAAAACGGGTAGAAAAAATAAAGGTGCTTGAATATCACATCTTATTGAACTGTATTAAATGATTTGAATATTTCAAGAAACTTTATGCAAGAAAAAAGTAGTGAATCATAATTTTCCGATTTTGTAAAACCTGCGGAGTGGTACATTAAAAAACAGCATAAAGTAGTAAAATGTTGCATGTTTATTTTATTTAATATATTTAACAGAAACATTTGTTTGGAAAACAACCCGGTTTTTTTGCTGTTAATATAATTGATACTTTTACCTTACGCTAGCTTAGAATGTTATCCATGTAAGCTATATAGAAATTTAAAACGTTATATATAAAATAGCAGCAGTACAACTCAAATAACAGTACATACCTAGTAATAAAAGGAATGGAAGTTAATGAAACACGTTTGTAAAGTTTAATCTACATTTGAAATGATTACGCATAAATTAACTTAAATTTTCAGGGCAGCATAAATTGATGTTTCACATTGAAAATAGTATGTGGAAAGTCATCTGATAATCATGAAACGCATTTAAAAGAAGAATTTCTCTATTCAAGTTTGTTTATTATTGGATATTTAGATAAAATTAACAGACGTTACAAGAACTAGATATCGGAATAACGTAGTAAAGTCCTCGTTTTTCTGTATGTATTTTTTTTTTTTTACACAAATTAGAATGTTCAGAAAATCACTATGCAATTATATTGCACCTTATCAGAACAAATATTGAAATAATAATAAGTGTTCCACAATTATTGGATTTAACTAGTACAGTTTGTGTTAAGAAAACTGTTTTGAAAAACGTTACATTTAATAATTTCAGTGGTCTTTTACAATATCGATTTTATTGTATTTCAGCTTTCATAAATGTTTCGTGATAAACTAATAACCTAACAAATATACACAATACTTTTGGATTGTAATTTCAGTCCAAGTTCATCTATATGAACTGTAATTTTCATTAACAACAAATCTTAGTAAGTGTTAGTCTAGTCGGGATTGTAAATATATTAATGCTATTTTTACCTACTGATCATTAAAAATCAAGATAACTCACAGTATGCAACATGAGTAGTATTTACTTCTTGAGCCCGACAAGTACAAGACGGACACTGGCCTTCACGTGATTTCTCCTGTAGTTCACAGCCCTCTGGACATTCGGGAATTTCACATTCTGCGCAGAGGCATAATTTACATCCATCAGCATCGTCTACTATCACACAGTCATAACCCTCGCACACAGGAACTGGACAACGTTCATTATCGATGTTGGCTAAATACGAAACGTATAGACAGGTTAATATCAATAAGAACTTAAGTTAAAACAGCTAAATATCTACTTGGTAATACGAAATTACTTTGTGAATTATACAGAAAGATAAGGTTTTATTAAAATGATTTTGAATATTCAAACAGGTATGTTACGTTATAATCAATCAATATAAAGTAGTGGTGGAATAGAATATATCAGAACTACATTATAATTGTCTTCGCAATTCTAAGCAATATGTGATGCCACCAGTAAGTTATCGCTTGTGCGATGGGTTCGTAACACCCCTTTTCCACCCAAGATATTCATAAAGATTTGTTTAAACTGAGGATTTAGAAGATACGGATATCACTTATATTTAATGGTAATGGACGACTACGGAATATGGATCGACCTTTGGTACCAGGATTCTCCAGAAAATATTGCATTATAAAAATAGCTTACTTGCATTAAGGTAATCATGAATGTTAATAGAAAACGTGCATTGAACAGTTATTAACAGAGGGAATCCAAAAATCAAGACAACTCACAGTATGCTACATAAGTGGTCTTAATGTCTTGAACGCTACAAATACACGTCGGACATTGGCCTTCATGTGTTCCCTCCTGTATTACACAGTCCTCCGGACACTCGGGGATTTCGCATGTTATGCAAAGGCATAATTTACATCCATCAGCATCATCTATCAACACACAGTGATGACCCTCGCACACTGGAACAGGACAACGTTCATTCTCGATCTTGGCTAAACACAAGATGTACCAGTACACGATCATACACTAGTAAACCTCAGTAAAAACTTAAGTCAGTTATTGAGCTGCAAGAACCATTTATAGAGAATCAAGTTCTAAAATGATTTCTCCTTAGGTTTACATCGCTTCTCTATTTCAGGTATGAAAAAAATAAGTGACACTGGAAAAATGCGAACATACAGAATCTTATGAACAGTAAGTGATTTTGCAGAAACTCGAAAATTACCAAACAAAGAAATATTTTAATTTATATTAAATAGCAGTATTATTTTAATCAGACATGCAAACGTGAGACTTACGTATCTAAATTTATCAGTCATTTTCCAGTTCGATCATAAAACAGATGTACGTTATCCACATCAGCAAAACACAACCTGGACAAACAAGATTACTTACCTGGATCAGAGGGGGCGCCACAGGTACAAGAAGGACAGTGATGTTTATCTATATTTTCCACTACACAACCTGGTGCACAGCTTTTAGTTGGACACTCTGGATTTACTTTGATGCCTGTAGAATGATGAACACAAACAAAAAGTCTTAGCTTTGAGAATGATCATATGCCCACAAATTATACATCGATGTATAGAAGCACGTGTAAATTTGCATTATCGAGCACAACATCATTGGTTGGTAGCGATGTTCTTTATGATGCTAATAAATCGCCGATGAACACTTCGAATGCATTATACTTATCGGCAATGAACAACCAATAATCACCTCAAAGACAATATAAGTAAGGACTAAATTAAATATTTAGAAAATCAGTAATATTCAAAACCCAAATTGTTAATGTAATATTCGCCTTTAAACACTAGTACTAATAATTAAAGGAAAAATTAATATTTAAGCTACACAAACGTATAATTTTCCCTTTATAAACAGACGTCGCTACCGGTTAAACAAGCTACCGTCCATTTGTTACAAGTGCAATCATTTTCAATTCTGGTTTTTACATTAGAAATATTTCGTGAAAAGTAACTAAAAAACTTACAGGTTGGAAGGGGTGGGCAAGGTCCTCCCTCACATAGGACGTGAAACATAACACACTGTTCGTTGTCCGCGCAGAAAATACTCTGAAAATATTCGCGATTCAGTTCATAGTAAATACAATTCGTGAATAGCTTCCCTTATTAATTGTCCGTTATTTCTAGTACGAAAGTGTTTGTGAAAATATGAAAACACAAGTAGACTCACTCTTAAAAGATAAAACAATTTATAAACAATCAGAAAAGAAAACTTTAACCGAACTACTAGTACGTTTACGTAGTTAAAGCAGCTACTGATAACTACAGTAAGGACCCAATACTTTATTTTTACAATAAGTTATCAAAAAACAAATTTATTTTTTGAAAATATCAGAAAACTGTTAGTAATTACATTAAATTATTTGGTCTTTACTGGAATACAGGTATCAATAATCTTCCTTATTTAATCTTGAACCTTATCATACCAGATATATCTCGTCGTCTTAGATAAGTGACTATTTATAACCCTGTACAACTTTGATTTTTATTATACCAAAACAAAAGCAGTGTTAACTACATTGTTTAACCTTTACCCTTATTGTAACTGAAAAGAGATCTTCATGATTGTGACTCTTGTTTTTACTTTTATTGTACCACAATAAAGGTATTGTTAAGTACAATATTTAGTCTTGATCTTTATCATACACGAGATAAAAGTGATTGTTAATGTTTAACCTCTGTCTTTATTTCTTAGCTTGTGTACAGGACATAACATTTTTCGAAAACTTAAGAAACTTACACCACAGGGATCCTTTTCATCTGGTGGTCCAATCAACACTACTTCATCGTTGTCATTTTCTTCAAAGTTTTCCAAGAGAAAAACAGTCCAGTGTTAGATTAAAACAAGCCGAAATATCAGTAGTGCAGATAGTGTAAACGATAAATCTT
Source organism: Limulus polyphemus (assembly GCF_000517525.1). Taxonomy (NCBI): domain Eukaryota; kingdom Metazoa; phylum Arthropoda; class Merostomata; order Xiphosura; family Limulidae; genus Limulus; species Limulus polyphemus. Next base: position 291,302 of record NW_013665850.1, on the reverse strand, counting down.
TAAAAATGTGGTAGATAAGCTACAGAAGCTAATTGCCAACGTTTTATTGGAAAATAAAAATTACAAGTTCTTCTACTCGTTATCACTTAGTTATATTCATAAGGGTTGTTTCGTTAACCACAAAGCTACACAAGGAGCTATCCATGCTGTCCCCATCACAGGTATCGAAACCCGATTTTAAGCGTTTTAAGCTACGAGGCTTATCGTTAAACTACTGAGGGTTGGAAGCATTATCCAGAAGGAAACCAGTTGTTGAAGATTAAGGTAGTGATTAAAGGAAAATTGAATTAATGTCACGAACTCTCCATTTTACTTCTCTTCGCTTCATCTAATTAAAGGTGATGGTTAAATGTTTTGTGTAAACAAGAATATGGCAACAATTACCCTGCCATTCTCGGCTAAATAATCCGACACTGCTTTATATTAATATAAAATGATATACAACGATTCAAGGCAAAATAACTTCTTTACATATCAATATGTAAATTGGGTGTATGTAATACTCATTCTTTCTGAACTTATGAAAAAATATTGAATGATATTGCGATTTTATTCACATGCTACTGTATGTATTATTGATAGTTCAAAGAAGAAATGAATGAGGAACGTTTAATTTGCTCTTACAATAAATGTTGCTATTCAGGTTTTATTATATAGTATAATCCTGGTATAAACTGACAGAACAGCTAGAATCACAGAAGGCTGATGCTCCACTATAAGGATTGAATTAAGACAGCATTTTTATCAATATACAAGATGACCACTTACCATTTACATGTGTAGTTCGGCATGTGTATTCAGGACAACAAACTCCCGGATGATAAGTAGGTTCACAATTGTCGTAATCGTTATTGGGAATTGGAGGACATGCTTGATGAATGCACGTGAGATCAGGTGGAGTATCACAAGAGCACGTGACACAATTAGTTGGATGATTAATATCCAAAACTTCACCTCTGGCATAATATTTCCGATCAAAGTAGCAGAGATTACCTGAAAATTTAACATATACACATGTCTTTTCACAAGAAAAACAAAGAATCAGGCTTCACGCCGTGTTTCTAGCATTAATTTTCTTTAAAACTTCACCTGAAGTAAATATTGAGGAGGTAAAATTGTCGAGTTTTTGTAATTTTTTTTGTTGTTGACAGAAGTGTTCTTATTAACCAACGGGTATATTAATTTCGTGGATTAAATTAAATTATTCTGAAATTTTGTGCTAACAATAATTACATTCGAAGTGGCTTATACAGTTAAACGAGTACAAGATAAACAACATGCGAACAACTGAGAAAAAGATCAAATTGTTTCTATTACGTAACAGAGAAAGATAATATTGAAGGTGTTTTTCTTTGTAGCCAGCTAAGGTGTGTAATTTATGCCTGAAACGTTATATGAAAGAATAAGTGAAATATTGACGCTATTATAAATGTTCTACTTTATTAGTAATAGATTTGATTTCAAAAGAAAAAAAGTTGTTTATTTTATGCTATTGTTAAGCTTCCTCCGTGGAAAAATATAATTAGGAAGTTATTATAAACCTTGTTTAAGGTATCCCTGCCATTATCCGTTTGTGTTTACGAAGTTTTGCCACATTTTTTTTAAATTAAAAAATTTAGACAAAGGCGAAAAAAACATTAATAAAATTATGATTTGTAAACAGTTAATTTTAAGAGCAAATATGGATAATTTAGTTAAACGTCTCTTGACAGTATTCGAGCACTTCTTTCGAATATTTGTTTGTCTTTGAATTTCGCGCAAAGCTACACGTGGGCTATCTGAGCTATCCGTCCTAATTTAGCAGTGAAAGACTAGAGGGAAGGCAGCTAGCCATCCCCACCCACCGCCAACTCTGCGTTACTATATACATATTGTAAAAGTTTTAATAGTTCTGAGGAAGAAGATTTTAAAATAAGTATAAACTGACAAAATTTCACGAATCTCTTGGTATTCAATGTTTACGAATCTTTTGCCGAGTGCAAAAAAAAAGCCATTATTTTATTTTGTTTTTAAAATGTATGCGAAAACAACAAATCGATCATTTTATAATTTGGTTTATAAAAATCATAGTTACTTTCTGGTTAGATGTAATATAAAGCAAAGTTTGAATATATTTCAACTTTTAGGACAGCAAAAGTATGGTTAAGGTATTAGTACGATAGCATGTCCTTGGGCGTACCACACTAGTGTGCGTTTATAAATTCATTTAAATTTGAGTTTTGGTAAATTTGGAAATTTTCACTTTTCTAATATTATCTTAAAACTGCTTTAGAACTCGGAACGTTTACGATCTTTGAGTTGATTGTGTGCCAAATGATTTTAGACGCTTTAATTACTAAACATGATTTTTATTAATTGTGTAATTGTCAAACGTCTGAGATGTGATTAGAACCACCTAGTAGTTGTATTTATGACCCTTTAATTAAAGCTGTACTTAAGTCATTTTACTACCTTCAATGAAAAACCGAACAAAATTCCTATAAATGATTCATGTCAGATTTTGTTCCCTCCTAACTAAATCCTATTCAATACAAAATTAATTGATTCACCTTGTACATTTGTTTTTCTTTACTGTTACAAAATCGGACAACTCTTCTTGTCCCACTTCTTAATTAAAGCTCGTTTAACAAAATCTCCTGGGCTAAGCGTGGACTTTTGGTTAGCATGTCGAAATGTGCATCAGGAGGTCCATGGTTTGCGTCCCGTTACTGGAAAACATGCTCCGCACTGTGAGTTCTGGTTGTGTTATAAGAATGATGAGCAAATCATAATTCAATTAAGGTCATCCAAAAGCTAAAGATAGATGCCTTTCCTCTAGTCTATCGGTTCAAATTAAGGATAGTTAGATCAGATCGCCGGGACAAATTCATTATATTCCTTTCCCAGTTTTTTTCGATATTTCACAAAATTACTCAATTATTCCTCTTCATGGTTGAAGCCAATTTATTACAAAATTATCATTTTCTTTCTTAATTTAGGCCTACCTTTTAACGACCCAATTTAATATTTATATAATTTTGTTTTGTTCTGCATCTTCATTGATAACTTGCTTCATAACTTACGTGCTTTATATTTCTCGGGCATACATTCGAAGATATTTAGTTGCTCTTGCAACTACCACACACAAACACCTTACAGTATTTGTTTCTTCAAATTATTGAACTACTTTTTGATTTAAGTAAACAGAGGACTGTTTTTTGGTTGAACACAGCAGGAAGTAAATAAGAAACAATAAGTGGTACTTGGTACATCATCATATTGACAGCCCTTGTGAGAACGCTTAATAAAAATAAGTTATGGATTTCTCCCAAAGCTACACGAGAGCTTTCTGCGCTAGCCGTCCTTAAGTTAGCATTGCAAGACTAGAGAGAAGGCAGCTAGCCATTACCACCCACCGCCAACTCTTGGGCTACTCTTTTACCAACGAATAGCGGGATTGACAGTCAAATTATAACGCACCCACGGCTGAAAGGGCGAGCATGTTTGGTGGGACGGGGATTCGAACCCGCAGATTGAGAGTCGAGCGCCTAACCACCTGGCCACGCCGGGCCGATAAAAATAAAACCCTGAAGATGATGGTTCATGTTGTCCACCGAAACTTATTGTACATGTGGAAACGTTGGTGTCGTTATTCTATGTTGTTTTCTTTAATGACCAATTGTTAAGCAATGTTGTTTGTGTGAATAAAATATATTTGAAGTGTATAACACCAATCTTAATTCGTGAAGCTGAATTAATGCTTATTAAGACTATTCTTCTGAATCCATGTAAATGTTCTTGTTTAAAGCTTAATTTATCAACTCTAGGAAAATGTATATTTTACTGAGCCACGTAAACTAATATACATACACATACACACACACACACACATTATTCTCAACTTAACAATAACATTAAATTGATCTTACAAATCAATGTTTTCGGTTTACGTTTAATATAACAATAAAAGCTTTACTGTGTATTCATACTTTCTTTCGTAAATATTTAGTAGTTAAGGTAGACAAATATCACTCATGATTCTGTTGCGGTATTTTTAAGATGATGATATCACAAAAGGTATATTTCTATTAATCGTAAAGTTTACTATTATAAATGTCTTTGTACTTTAAGCTTTCAGAAAACAATTAATCTCCCCAACAATTTATAATCCTTACTTTTACTTTCTGATTCCACTGCTTTTTCAAGTGTAGTGTTTTCTCCTGATGCTGGGTGAAAAATAAAAAAAATATCAAACATTAAAGTATTAAAAATCAAAATAAGCCATTCAACATAGTCAGACTAATATTTGATTCTGCTAATTTTTAACTAATTCCAGAAATATGAAAATATACAATCAGAAACTTTAATTATATTAAACGTTCATGTAATAGCTGCTAGATCAAACTTATGAATGCCCTCTTTTCTCATCAGAAAATATTAAAATTATTTACATGATCCCAGAAAATAAATTAAAATGGTAGGACTAATATTAAAGAACGAACAAAGTGAGAGCCTCAAGTGTTTGTTCTAAAATCTTTACTTTCTAAACTAAATTTGTTCCAGTTTCATGTAACAATAGGTGCTACTATGTGTTTAAATAAACTTACATTTCAATAATGGTTGGAGACTGCTTGAATTGGTAATGAAGAAAAACTTTAATATAAGTTTAACATTACAGCAAATGTACAACGTTTCGACAAGGTTTTGTTATCACCTGATGATATATATTGCATATATTGCATTTGACTCCCCCCCCCTCCATTCACAATCACCTTACCTGGTTTTTGCTTAGTCAAACTGTTTAATGGAATGTGTATGCTACACGATGACACAATATCGTTGTCATCACGTGACACGCCTGGTTTCAATTTCACTTTAGTTATTTTTTTTTTTTTTATTTGCAAAGTATTTCACAAACACTTAACCTTCGTTTAATTTCCTTAAAATAATAAATAATAAGCTAAGTTTGGTTTCATTACAACTTTATATTTACTATACCATTATTTAGCTTCGGTTGGTTTCATAGACTGCTATAACACCTTTTACCTACTTTTTCCATTAGTATGGATTTTATTTCCTTTTGTTTGTTGCAACTTTGTTTCAACTCGTAAAATCGTGTTATACACTGAACCCTCATAACCGTTTCATACTCTGTACACCATTATGAATAGTTAATTTACTTTTAATTTATTAAATCAAGTTACGTCTACGTGAGTTTGACCACATAAAAAGTTTATTCAAATAGACCAGGATTTATCGATCCAACACAATGGCTGCAAGAAAGCTTAACTTAAATCCCATGCGTGAAAAATGATAGAATGAGGAAAATAAGTCGCAGCTAGTTAAATAAAAATACTGCAATTAAACCTAACTCAAAGTAATTATTGTTCTTGCACTCAGTAGGCATATGAGGCAATTATGTCGTGTTACTCCCAACAGATACTTTGTTCTGTAACATGGATGAGGTCTGTTACAGTAGTGATGTTTGCTTGATAACAGAAATGAAATCACAAATAAGAGTAGTTCTACTGGATAACGGTAGTCGAAAACGGATTATATCACCTATAACAATGATATTCTATCGTATGGCTGTACGATAATAACAGCAGCTAGAAAGCGATGAATAGGTTTGGCAGCATTTAAAGATGTGACAAAAAAAAGAAACATATGGAAGAGATAATGAAGATTCTGTGAAAATAATGAATAGTTTAAAAGATTTGGGAAAAGAAAGTGTGGTTAAATTTAATTGGATCGTCAAACTGACCATTCAGTAGTATGGAAAAGAGAAACTTATCAACGCTGTCAAGATCAGTTTTTGAAGTTTAAGAAAAACTTTTTTTTAACTGAACATTTCAATCCTTCTTTGCTGCAACTCAGTCTCTGAATTACGACTACGTTTCAAAAGCATTTCACGTACACAATTTAATTAACCAGTTTTGCTTGATGAAGATCTGCGCAAGCATCTAGAAACATCCTGCGAAAACTTTTAAAACAGATGCAGTCTGCAAAGTTCTCCAATATAGTACAGTCTTCTCTGCATAAACATTTCTTAAGCAAGGGAAGAACTTAAGTGAGAGAACCAGTAACATACACATGAAATAATACGGAACTATTTAAGGAATAGATACAACATAGAAGAAATTGGAAGATGTTTGGGTATAAAAAAATTAGAAGAAACCAGTAGTAAATATAGAAAGCTGGTATGAAATTCATAAGGAGCTGAGAAATTGTGTAAATAATTCAAATGTTTCGTGTTCAATGTTGTATGCTTAATTTAATTATAAAATAACGTACGATATACTTAACAGAATAAGTCCAATTAATTTATTACTTAGTCTTTATTTTACATTGGTAACAGAAGTAACGTTTTTAAAGCCAGTTATAACTTAATGGATAACATATGTTACGTTATTAATGAAAGTGATACGATATTTGGTAACAAAAGACATGTTATTAATTTCGGTAGTGTTATATTGGATAACAGAAGTCACGTTACTCACGACAGTGGTACTCTATTGGGCAACAGCTACTGGGATAGTAGATTGGAAGACATCCTCTTCTAAGTCGGGGGAGGTCCTCTTCTAACAGACAGTCTACTTTCCTACAACTAGCACTATTTAATCCGCTCCATTCTTTAGTACAGATACATGTTAAGCAACTGTCTTCATCAGGATATATCTTTTGTCCCAATTCATAAGTTTTTCCGTTGTATTCACAAGTAGCGCCTGAAAAATAAAATAAAAAAGCTGTATACATATTCTAAACAGATCTTAAGATGTACTGTTCAACTGTTTACATTGTAAAGACAAGTTATTTCAATGGTAGCTCCGACATGACTGCAAGAATATTTGAAGAACCCCTTAAGTTACAACAACCTCAAATTATAGAGAAATTTCAGTTTTGTAACAATACTAACGCTCTTTTACTGTTGCTATCGTTCTTGTAACTTCTGTGGAACATTACCTCTCAGATACTCCGCTTAAAAATATAAAAACAACTTATTGCCAGATGTTTCTAGCTTTCTCTACTGTTACTCTTACATGAACAAAGCTGATCCTCATTCATCACAAACTAATCATTATCTATTGGTTCCATCTCGCAGCATTTAGAAATTTACTGTGATGTAGACAGCTGCAACTTCACACCGTACCAGTACTCGGATGAATTACAACGAGACCAGCCTGTATCTTTGTATGACAGATCCCAATAAGGTGCATTTTACTTACAGCAACGCGCAAAACGATAGAGTAAAGAATGGGTCCAGTGAATGGACAACATCAGAACATTGTTATGATTTACAAATGAGTTTCGTTTCGCTCCACAATCCGACAACAGGCACATAACTCGTTTAGAGAGAATCTTAGGTCGGATCCATCCAATTTCTACATAGAAAAGTAATGCACAAGACGTGGGAGGAGGTGTGAATGGAACAGAAATAAGCAGTGCTGATTGTATCGACTTCTACATCCTGCGGACTGATACTATTATTCCCGCAAATGGAGATTACATCCTACGGACATTTATGCTACTATATGCAATTGACTATAGCCTGACATGTGATAACATCAACTACCACTGTCGACAAATCCCTTTAACAAAAAGTATATTAATGAAAAGAAGTAACCTTTACGGCCACCAGATTTCAGTCCCGTACAGTATGTGTGGGATGCTTTTGGGAACCTCGTCACATTCCATCAAATGACTAGAATATACAACTGCCCTGAATACCACTCTTTCAGGGAAGTGGTCGAGAATAAATCAGGATCTTATCAACACTCCGTTTGTGATGACCATACTTCGGGTTGAAGTAAAATCTCGAACTATAAAGATAAAACTATATCTACGAAATGCTCAATTCCTATTGCATGCTAAATGATAAATCACTTAATTTCAAGACTATACGAGAGCCCCCAGTGATTCAACGGTAAGTCTGATGTTTTATAACGCTAAAAAACCTGGTTTCGATACCCGTGATGGGCACAGCACAAACAGCCATTGTGTAGCTTTATGCTTAACTTCAACCAAACCAAATCTAGATATATTATTACAAATTACGGTTGTCCTTTAATTCCTTTAAGTAGTGTAGATAAACTTCTCGGAGTCTTTCTTCATGTAAATACTTTTGTTTATTACTTCGAGCTACTCTTACATGAACAAAGCTGATATAAAACTGCTTTCCAAACCAATATCAGTCGTTCAGGCTCCTGAACGACTGATATTGGTTTGGAAAGCAGTTCTACATCCTGCTAACAACATTGAGAAACTTGAGCAATTCAACAACTGTTGTAGTTAGTTTGCTTCCATTTGTCCGATGACTCTAGATAAGTTTCGTGGGTAAAAGAGTAGTCCAAGAGTTGGCGGTGGGTGGTAATGAGTAGCCGACTTCCCTCTAGTCTTACACTGCTAAATAATGAACAGCTAGCGCAGATAGCCCCCGTGTAGCTTTGCGCGAAATTCAAAACAAACAACCTCTAGGTAGGTAAAAACATTCAAATGTATTCTCCCAAACTTAACCATGAATCAAGAAAAACATTGAGTACATTGAATTCAGATTAATTTCAAACGGTCTTACTTAAAGTATACTATAAATAGTATACATGAATGATAATTTGTTTGTATTTTAGATCTAATCACATCAGATACCTGATCTTAAGTAAGACCTAACGGAGTGAATACATTTATTATAAAACAATAGTTTGCCTTGTCAAAGCTATAATGTTACAAATTCAGAATATCTATAATAGTCTGAGCAGCGTAATTTTAATACAAACATCACATTTCTAAAATATTGCTCTTAATATTTTTTTTTAACATTGTTGTAGGCTTGATAAACCGGTAACATTACCTATTTTTGGAGGTGCAAGTAGTTTAACGCTAAAAAACGCAGCATAAACTTTCATAGACTTAGTAGCATTTTTGGTGTGATTTTTTTATTCTTATATAAATTAAGTAAAAATAAATCGAATTTTAGTGTAATATCAGAACTCTGGCTACAAAAACTCGACTTTCAATAGTGATAGCTGAAATAACTGTGTTTAAGCTTTAAGAAAATTGATAGCGTTATTTTTTTTAGAGGGATATTGTACTTTTCTTTAATAACTAAAAATCAGTTGTTAGAACAAAAACTGTTAAATAATTACATATAAAAGGTTTGTATTGCGTTTCAAAAGAGCCAGTGGTGTTTATGTTTATTGCCAAAATAATAAAATGACAATTTGTTACAAAGCATTACACAAATTACACAATGATTACTTACGTTGGGATTCTTGGTTGCTCTCGTATTCTAAAAAAATAGAATAAAGTATATTTATTACCCCCGTAAAATACCATATTTCCGTCTTTATAGCTTTCTGAAATAACTATAATAGGTAACAAATGAGTTATTTTTAAATAACTAATTTTAGTTATCTAACTACCACCAGATGTCACTTAAATAGGTTTAAGCTTCGCAAAATTCAGGGCCGTCTTTCAAGGTATTGCACTATTAAAACATACAACAGCATTATCTCAGTTAATTTCATATGTATATAATAAAAACAAAGGACTCTGTAAAGATCATATATTTCTAAATAATAAAATTAAACGTTTATAAAGAAAACAAATTCATGAGAAACTGACATTAGAAAGTTGCTGTATTTGCAAGAACAAGTAATGATTGGAATACTTTATTCACAGCTACACAAACGTTCTAGTTGCTAATGCATAAAACAAACAATAATTTACGTTTTACTACATTTGTTTTGAAATTTTGTAACTTGTATCATGTGTACATGCCAACAGGGATATACACCTGAAGATGGCGCTGTTTTGGGTTGTATTCTGGTTGAATGTCCCGAACTATTCTCGCCTCCACCGAAACCTGGATGTTACCATATTTACGATAAAGAAAGTTGCTGTTCTGTCCGTACAGCATGTGGTAGGTTTTGTGATAAAACAATGTTTCTTTGATAACATTCGTACTTACATTTGCTGAAAATAGGAACAATTATTTAAACGTAATGTAAACTTTTTTCTTCTATGACCCCGTTTGCCAACGGTGTTGTAACATATATATAAACGAAAATCATAAAATTTATTTGGTAATTTTGTATCTTGCATTGGTAACTTATTGAATGATCCATTTGTCTTACTCTGATTGCCATGTATACGTTTTACAAAACTAGTCTTGCTAGGGAAACTTGCGAATATTTCAGATAACCTAAATTAGAAACATTAAATACACCTAGGTACATATATTCGACATGGATCAGCAACGTCGATTTCTTGCCCAAGCTGATAAGCTTTTCCTCGATAGGTGCACACTTCAAACAAATAAAATATAATTTTATTGCTTGGAGCATATGACTTGATTTGATTTAAGATCTTACTGCGGAGCTAAATTTAAAAGTTGTCAGGCCAAACCACCTTTAAGGAATTTCGAGTATCATACGGACGTTTACGATTTGAGGTATTTTTGAAATATAATTCATAATACATGAAAGCACAACCTAGAAAAAGGTCAATAGCCAACTTCTGCACAAAATGTTAAGTTTATAATTTAAAAATCACTCAACATTCGTACTTTCTATATGCAATTAAATACAATACCATCGTATATAAATTACATTATATTGACTTAGAATCATTTTGTTTTGTTACAATTTTACCACTTCTATTTTACCTGGATCATACTGAAAAGATTTAAGAACTAGATCAGCTTTATAATACACGATTTAGGACCACTCTTATAATAACTGTACTAGTTCTAAAATACCTGGGTCGTTTTTAAGAATGATATTTCAAATAAACTGGATTATTTTCGATCCAATAAAAATTTTACATAATGGAATTTTAGATTCCATACTGATAATTAGAATCAAAGAATGAAGCCATATTTTTAAAAACACCTACATCTAAAAAAATCACTCGCTATCACTTACTACAGCGATTCATCACCTCTATTACAAGGTACAATGGTTATAACATTATAAATGCACCTTCAAAACGACCAATTTAAAACAATTTCTAGCATGAATGACACACTTGAGCACTCTAGAAGCAGACATTTACATTTCTTTCGGTACTTTCGATATTGTTTCCAAGTATCTTCTGAACGGTGTTGTTATTCACTGGCTGATTAACAGTTAAAGCATTTATATATATTCCTTAACTAATCATACCTGCTGAACTGTTATTCATTGGCTGCCTGACACTTAATATAACATGAGATCTATTGGTTCATCCCGGCTGTTCCATCGTCTATACTAAGCTATTAATAAATTGATTTAAACAAGCTTAAAGCCAGCCCATATCATTTATATACTTATCAAGCTCGTTCTTAAACTTACTTCCTACACAACATCTCAAGGCAACTCATTCCAAAATAAAAGTCTTAGCTGAAGATAACTCTTATCCTGTCAATATTTATTTGTCTCCTAGTCTTATTATTATTATTATTATCATCACTGTTAAGTATGAAAAAAGATTATGCCTCAACACTATCAATCCCCTTTACAATCCTAAACACCTCATTCAGATAACCCTAATTCTTGTTTTGTTCCCCCCCCCTCAAGAGAAAACAGATTTCAACCTGTTCTCGTATGACAAACCCTCCATCCCAGACACCATTCTAGTAAGCTTTCTCTGAACCCTTTCCAACAATTCAGCGTCTTTCCTAAGGAAAGAAGTCCAAGCCAATATATTCCAAATGTGGCCTAACCATGACCTATACAATGAAATTATAACTTATTTATGCTTGTATTCAATATTTCTGTAGAAACTACATAAAATTCTATTTGCCCTATCACTAGCAACAGCACACTGTTTGAATGGCTTTAGAGACTAATCGACTATTACACCAAGATCTCTTTCTTTCATGACACTATTAAGGTTATTCCCATCCAAATTATACTTAATTCAAATTATAATAACTCGCATGCATTATCTTGCATTTATTATAATTAAAACTCATTTGTCCAACTCACTAAATGATCTAAATCCTTTCGTAAATCCGCAAAATCCTCTTCACAGCTAGCAACACCCAAGACCTTAATATCATCTGCAAATTTAAGTAATTTATTCACAATTGCTTCATCTATGTCACTGATGTAAATTAAAAACAAAGATCCTAAGACTGAGCCCTGGGGTACCCCCCCCCACTTGACATTAATCCAGTTTGACTGAACTCCATTTATAACAATCCTCTGCTTTCTTCCATCCAGCCACATTTCTGTCCAATTTGCTAACTTATCACCCACACCTTATCAAATGCTTTCTAAAAATCAAGATACAAACTTACTCTTACCCTCATCTACAAAAGCAGTAACCTTTTTAAAAAGTGTCAAAAAATTACTGAGCCAAGATTCTCCCTTAGTGAAACCATGTTGACCATACAATAAAATTATAAACTTTGTTAAATGACTTTGCAAAGCATCTTTTATCAGACTTTCCAAAACTTTTCCCACAACTGATGTAGGACTAATGGGTCTATAATTACTGGGATTTTTTTTTTTGTTTTTTTTTTTTTTTTAAAAATTTCACCTCCCTTGGAAAGAGGAGTTACATTAGCTAACTTCCAATCCTCTGGTACCTACCCACTATTCAAGGACTGACAAAAGGTAATAGCAAGTGGCTCACGTATCCAATCTTTGAGCTCCTTTAAAACCCTAGGGGAAATATTATCTGGACCAGGAGCCTTATCGCTCTTTAAACTTCCCAATTTTTTTCTTAACCAACTCAGAATTAATGCAGTCATCTTGTTCGATCTTGTATCCATTTATCAACTGTTAAATCTTATTAAATAATTATATGTTCCTTTACTAAACATACCCGAACAGCCATGTTGTTGTTCAATGGCTGGTTCACATGAAAATAGTTTTGAATAATTATATATTCCTTTACTAAACATACCCGAATAGTCATGTTGTTGTTCAATAGCTGGTTTACATGAAAATTGTTTTAAATTATATAATCCTCTACTAAAAACATACCTTGTAAACTTTGGTGTTGTTCATTGGTTGCTGGACATTGAAACCTTTTTGGACATTTACATACATCTTGTCGATCATAAATTGGAGTACAATTCTTTGCTTCGTAATGCTTAAAGTATCTGTTGGCACAGTCACAAGGGATCGGTTGGCTTTTGGGCTCATCTCCTGAAGTAATTTGAAGCCTCGAGCTAGTCAGTGGATCAGATGTTTGCTTCCCTTGTTCATTTTTTCCATCAGTTTCAGACTCTTGCGGCAAGTTTGCAGAGGCTGAACAAACATTTATGAAATTATTCATCTTATATTTTTAAAGATAAAACCCTAAAGCAGATGTAGCGTTAAAAGTTAATTAATATACATTACTTGATGTTATTAAAATTTATATACTTTCATAAGCCAATAATAACAATGAGAATGATTTGTTTGTTTGGAATTTCGCGCAAAGCTACACGAGGGTTATCTGCGCTAGCTGTCCCTAATTTAGCAGTGCAAGACTAGAGGAAATGCAGCTAGTCATCACCACCCACCGCCAACTCTTGAATTACTCTTTTACCAACGAATAGTAGGATTGACCGTCACATTATAACGCCCCCACGGCTAAAAGGGAGAGCATGTTTGGTGTGACAGAGATTCGAACCCGCGACCCTCAGATTGCGAGTCGAGCGCCCTAACCACCTGGCCATACCGGGCTTTGTTTGTTTATAATTAAGTACAAAGCTACACAATGGGCTATCTGTGGTC
>NW_013665850.1:270637-276897 GCF_000517525.1 Limulus polyphemus | reverse complement strand
CATGAGAATGAACAAAATACTAAACAAAAACAGTTTCAAATATTAGAAGTACAAAAAACATACGATACTATAATTATTATAATTAACATACATGTAATCCACAGCAAGTCTCTTATTTTAAAAAGACAATAACCAACCAATTAAAGTTCCTATAAAATAAGGTACCAAGTCGATGTAATTTTTTTTTTCATCAAGAGAAACAGTAAATAGTGATATCTTGATGTTTGTTTAGGGTTGTGTTTAAAAACCTGCGAGAGCCTCAAATACTTAAGAAAAGAATGGTAGTAAAAAAAATTAAATTTGGTCGGATTTACCGAATTAATTATCTGGCTGTTATATAGTTTGTTTTATTGGAAAGCCAACAAATAAAAAATAATGAATGGAGAAACTTAAGATGTCTATGGATGTTCAATTTCTTAATGTTTAAAACTTCCTATCATCTTATTCAGGAGAGTTGAGTTTTTGGTCGAGACTAAATTTTTTTGTTTAATTATATTCTATATTTTTAAAATCTAATGTAAGCTTACATTATAATATATAATCTCCACTTTGTAAATTTACCAGTATGACATTAGCCTGATTCAGTATCAGATGTTTATTAGTTCAATAATTTTCATAGTGACTCTTTTACATTTCCCGCTCATTATAAAAATACATAAATTAAAATAAACTTAAAACCAGAAACAATTGGATGAGGCGAAAAAAATTGAATAAAATAGTTGTCAGGCCTATTTGTCTTTAATAGATAGAATATTTGTTACCTTCCTGTTCTAGATTTTCCTCTTCTGGGGCTTCTCTAGTTGAACCTGTGCAAGGAAAAGAACAGCAAAATGAATCCGAAGAAAAAACAAAAAACAAGCTAATTATCAGTTTAACTCTTCAGTATCTCACATTCAGTTTTATTGACTGTTTGTGGAAGCCACTTTAAGTTTAGGTTCTGTCGAAACTTTTTCAGGAGATAAATATATCAGTTAAGATTATAACTGCTTTGATTTTATATACTTATAAACAAATCAAATGTACAAAAATTAAAAATATTGTTACCTTGGATACTTACGTTGCTTGAAAAACAAACTGATAAGTACTAGCAAAATTATTAGCACCTAGCGCAGCAATTATTTCGTTGTCTTCTTGTAAATGGTAAAAAAAACACGAGTTTCATTCGCCAGAGTAAGGCGAAGAGGGATATTTGAAATGACTATCAAACTCGTAAAAGTAAGAAAATGAATAAAGTAAAGGCCTTTAGAATTATATCAAAGAGCCCTTGAAAGTTATGCTAATTAGATCCGATTTCATATAACAAAGCCACATAGGGCTATCTGCTGTAACCACCGAGGGGAATCGAATCCCTAATTATAGCATTGTTAAGACAAAGACTTACCGCTGTTCCATTGCAGGCAATCATGATAATCATGAAAATGTTCGTAACGAACGAACAATGAAACATACAGACTTCAAGCATAACACTCGAGAAGACTCGCTTTCATGAGTTCCGGGAAAGTAAACTCAGTCCAAGTCCACTGAGTAGCTTTGTGCTTAGAATCAAACGAACAGTCAAATTCATTGTTTAACGGACTAAGCCAACAAGAAAAGACCTTGCTAGTTCAAGGGGCAAATGATGAACAAAGAAATTCGCAGTTTATTTCATACTATTTATACTTCAGATAAAGCAGTAGAGTATAGATGAAAAATATTCTAGGCTAAAAAAGACAAAGCGAATGAAATCGTGTTAGATGCAAGAAGAAAAGTGTACCAAATTACATAAAAATTTGTTTGTTTCTTGAATTTCTCGCAAAACTACACGAGGCACTAATGAAAAAAAAAATCCTGAACTTTGGGGTTGAAATTAAGCTAGAAGAGTAACATGTTAATGTAGTTCACTTATTCAATTTCTAGCTTTCTTTCAACAGCTTACTTTCTTTTATACCAGTGTCAACGTTAAAATGCTTTACTAACAGTGTTTGAAGCGTTATTTCAGTGGTTCTATAGGGCTTACACATGCAGGCTTACACTTACATGGATAATATATCAGTTACAATTTTCCTTGTGCTCTAATTTTAGTTTATTTCCCAAATTCCGTAAATTTATCTTAAAACAGAAGAACCTCTGGCACTACAGATAAAAGCAAGAAAACTGTTTGTAAACTTAACCATTTGTTTTAAAATTGTTGAGAATACGTCAAAAAAACTTCTTATATAGCACTACTTAGATTTATTTTATTAACTAACTGTGGCTCAAAATTCCTAGTATTAAGTCGTCAAGAAATTAAAGTCGGTTTTTTTTTTTTAGGGTTCAAAACCCGAATAACTTGTACATCAAAACATTTATTAAATCTCGATTCCCATCGAGGATGCTTTCCCATCTTACAACTAGGTTTGTAACGCCCTGATTAAAGAAATCATATGTCGATGTCCTCTTTAACACCTTCCACATTTCCATACATTTTCCCCATTAAGATCGTATTGCAGCGAACATAAAAAAAAAAGGTAATCTGATGCCATATCCGGAGAATATGGTAAGTGGGGGAGAATGTCTTCAACCCAACTACATAATTTTGTGTTGCGTCAAACGAGCCACATGTGGGCATACATTGTCGTGGAGAAGAACACCTTTCCTATTGACGAGTGAAGGGCGTTTCTGATGAAGAGCTTGATTTAAACGTTCCAGTTGCCGACTATAGATCTCTGCATTGACGAGTTCGATATGAATTACTCCTTTGATGTCCCACCAAATATAAAGCATCATTTTCTGCGGATGGAGTCCAGGCTTTGGGTTGGATGTGGTTTTGTACAGAACTGGGCCATTGTTTTTAGCGTTTAATATTCGCATAGAGAATCAATTTTATCACTAGTGACAATTCTGTTCAAAAATGGGTCACGCGCCAAAAGAGACGAAGCAACGTTCACACGTTGGAAACGATGATCATCGGAGAGTTTGTGAGGCACCAAAACACCTTTATGGAGTTTCCCCTATATTCCTTAGATGTTTGAGTATTGTTTCATGAAGAAACGTCTTCAGAGCATCAATATCAATTCCAACATGTCGGCCCCTGTCACAGTTTTAAAGGCTAAAGTCACTGAACGAAATTTGCTGAACCATTGTGGACACTTACGAACGTTCAAAACATTTCCCTAAACTTCCTTGATATTCTTTGTGACTACAGACGCGTTGTTTTTCTTATTGTAATCAAACAGCATTACCTGCCGAATGCGTATCTCGTCGTGTACCATCACTAAGGGATTAAAGTATACTAAACTTTATACATTACACAGGCTACACTAACGTGACGTTTAGACGTGATGTTAGTGTTTTTTTTTTTTGGGGGGGGGGAGGTTGTTAATGAAAGTGTTCCAAAACGCGACATTAACTTCCTTATGACCTAAAACAATGGACCAAAAAGCTTTATTTAATTGTATCACGTGGTCCAGAAATTATTAGTAACACTGATCCAGAAATATTTTTACACCGCAAAGATTGATATAAATATCAATGCTTTAATAAAACGGACCAAACCGTAAATGAAGAAAAACACCGGTAATTATCACAAGTTATTGAACATGGAGTGTACATTCGTAAATTCACTATATTTTGATCACTTACTAACCATATTTTTCAGGATAAATTAAATAATGTTTTTCACTTTTACTAGATCTTGCTTGATTCTTATTTTGCTCATTAGTATTGCTCCGATACTTCATGCCCTCTTTTTTTAATACATAGTTGAGACATCCATCCACTTCATTTCCTGGATCTAGCAGTAGAGTTTAATCCAGGCTTCCTGAATCATCTAGTGACCATTGGTAACACTGGCTGGATAGCAGGAATGTAGGTTCCATAGCAGTAGTAGGGTATTTCATGGCTGGTACATACACATATACACATTAACGTTATTGACTTATTTAGGTCCAGCATGGCCAGGTCGTTAAGGCGCTCGACTCGCAATCTGAAGGTCGCGGGTTCTACCGAACATGCTTGTCCTCTCAGCCGTGGTAAAATAGTAGCCCAATAATTGGCGTTGGGTGGTGATGACTAGCTTTTGTTTGTTTGTAATGAAGCACAAAGCTACACAATGGGTTATCTGTGCTCTACCCACCACGGGTATCGAAACCCGGATTCTAGCGTTGCAAGTCCACAGACATACCGCAGTGCCGCTGGGGGCGATGACTAGCTGCCTTCCCTCTAATCTTTCACTGCTAAATTAGGGACAGCTAGGGCAAATAGCTCTCACGTAGCTACGAGTGTAATTTAAAACAAATAATTGACTCGTGTGTCCTGTAATTCGTACCAAACGAGATGCGGTAGTTTCCAGTCATAATGTGATCAATCATGTTCTAAGTAATTTAAAATGGCTTTGGTAGAATGTTTTCGTCACGAAAACCTGCCCGATAAAATCCCATTATTCTTAAAGTTTAGGAAGGACTTACAAACAATTTTATGTAAACCGGATAGTTACCTTCCTATAAATATGAATGTCATTGGTAGTGCTCTAACAAACTCATGATTTTTCTATAGTTAAACAAACAAGAAAGTAGGATTCCAGTTTACCTGTTTCTCCATAAAGCATACGCTATACACTAACTTATCATGCAGCAAATGCAAGTCTGTTGAGGTTAATAGATCACTTGCTACAAGTGTTATCAATGTGTCACGATTCTCATAAGCCAGTACTAAATGCGACCATGATTCTAACGTTGTAAGTTTTCTATCATTGGACCTGTTCTTTTGGATTATTGGGTAGAAAGAAGTTCAGTCCAATTAATGATGATGAGAATCATTTGTTCCTTCGATCACAAGTTCTGGAGTTTACATAATTGTACGTAACCAGCTTCCCAAGTAACATCATAGTCACTTGTTAATTTTCTTGAACTTACGGTTCTTCTCCTATCTCTTATACTTCATTGAAACAACCTCAAGATGAACGGCACTGAACCGACTAATAGTAACAAACTAATATATTCGTTAGTCAGTCAGACCACTGTAAAATACTTAGAAATCAATAAACGATATACTCCAGTGTCGCCTAGTTCTGGTTTTAAGTCATTCAATTCGATTCCTAAACTTAAGTATATTCTAGTCACTAAGTCACGCGCTCATCACGTGGTAGCAAAGTTCATATAGACAAACAATAACAAACGCTTAAATTAAAAACAAAAGCACAGTCTAAAACACTAATATCACTTAATTATTACTAATAAGCTTTTAATTTATCTATGAAGGTTACTTATAGTGTAATACTGGCTAGTTTATACTTAGCGAGGTTAAATTTAAAGTATTTACGAAATAACTAGTAAGCCTGTGATTAGGACGAGTACGATTAACATTGTGATTTGTGTATCCTACAAAATACATCTGAGCAAATACTGGAAAATTATGAGAAACCATTCTTTAGCTTGGTACTACTAAAAATGAACAACAATTTATATAGAACTAAGTTATGCTGACAATTTTGTGGAAAATTATGTTTTTAGGAACTTACGTGCAAAACCTTGGCATAAAAGTAAACCTAAAATCAAACTTTTGAAGATCAAAGACATCTTACTTTCTATTAAACTAAGCTACTGGAAATTACCATCATACAATGTTGGACAGCTTATATATATACGTGTATGGCAGGTGGCGCTATGCGTAAAGAGTGTCAAATCATAATTCTTCCCTCCCCCTCCCTATCTCTGAGGCAATATTTGCTGTGCCTGTTCCTTGGTAATAATAATGGTGAGAAACGTGAGTTTGCTTCGTATCTTTTTTGTTTTATTGAAATATACAGATATAATAATATTCTAGAAGATAAAATATAGTTTAAATATTATCGATACAGACTCAACAATTACATATTTTCTCATTGTCTTATATTCTACTTTTTGTAGTCTTCATTTCTCGCTGTTCCTTCTTTTTTTTTACTGTGAACTGTTTCTCTCAGTCTATTATTTTCTTCATATTTCCCTATTTTGCTATTTTTATCTGATATTTTTCTTTTCCAACAGGTTCTTAACTACTCTCTCCTGTCATTTTTTTGTACATGTTCTCTCTTTTATCTATTTCTCATACATTTAAATAACTTTACTGTCATTGAAAGTTTTATTCCTTTCTTGATTTTTTATTCTTATTTTTTTCTTTGAAGGCCCCATCATTTTCATTCTAGGCCCAGCATGGCCAGGTGGTTATGGTGCTCGACTTACAATCTGCGGGTCGTGGGCTCGTATCCCCATCCCACCAAACATGCTCGCCCTTTCAGCCGTGAGGGCCTTATAATGTGACGGCCA
>NW_013665850.1:268454-270398 GCF_000517525.1 Limulus polyphemus | reverse complement strand
AGCCCTCGTGTAGCTTTGCGCGAAATTCAAAAACAAACAAACAATTTTCATTCTACTTTATGCTTTCCTAGCTTTATATTACTTTGTAATCTTCTCTTTTTTTCTTTTTGTCTTTTCATTTTCGTCTTCCCTGCACATATGCTTTATTTTCTTTCCTTTCGTAGCTTTCACAACATTTTCTTTAGATTGCAAGTTTTTTCCTTTGTCTAATTTTATATTTTAAATTTCTCTGCAGCCTCTCCCTTTTTCATCTGTTGTATTTGTCCCCCAATGGTACAGCGGTCTGTCTGCAGACTTACAACGCTAGAAACCAGATTTCGATACCCGTGGTAGGCAGAGCAGAGATAGCCCATTGTGTAGCTTTGTGCTTAATTACGGCTAACCAAACAGTTGTATTTTTAAATTGTTAGTTTACTGTATATTTTTCCCTTTATCTTTCTCATATATTTTTATATTTGTTTCCACTGCATATACATTTATTTTATTTGTTCTCCTAGCTTTCATATTTTTACTGCACATTTATTTCCCGTTTTAACTCTTCTGTCATTCCCTAGTATATGTTGTTCTTTTTACTGACGGTTTTCCACCTTTTCTTTCGCTCTACCTTTATCATTTGTTTCTTTCCTACTTTCGTGTTTTTCCCACTTCACGTTTTCTTCTTTCTCTCTTTCTCCAAGTTTTACAAATTGTCTGCTTCATTACACGTTTTTTTGGCTCTTTCTTTCCCACCTTCTCATATTTCCTCTATTATTGTAACTTTTTCTTCCTTCGTTCTTACGCTCTTGTTTCTTTATATAATATTCTCTTTTCATTCTCTCCCATTCTTTCTTCGATTTTTTTTTCTACCACTGCATATTTTCTTTTATTTTCTGCACTTTCTTAAATTTTGCTTTCTTTCCTGTCTTGTCCTTTTTCTCACTTTTTTTCCACTGCAGGTTTTTCCATTTCTCTTCTCGATGGTATTTTTAAGCTTATTTCTTTCAATGTAAGTTTTCTTCCTTTTTGCTATTCTGGGTAGCACCTGACTATGACCTAAATTTTAGCGTGTCGGGTTTTGGACAAAAAGGTCCAGAGCTTGAGCCACGATATTTCACTGCACATGCGCCGCATTTTGAACTGTGGAAGCATTATTACTGTGACAATAGATCCCGCTATTCGGTTAAGAGTAATTTCATAAACGACGGTTGCCGCTAACTGGTTGCCCTCCTTCAGGTGATTACTCTAAATTAAGGATAGCTAAGCCTGAAACTCAAAGGTCTCTGACCTGAACTTACAGCCGATGTGTCGCATAAGTTATCGTTCACACCGAAAATACCATTCCTTTTCTCTCCTATTTTTACACACATATATATATATATATAGTGAAAAAGTATCAAACATACTGTTGGTGTGAATAAGTATAGCTAACTAAATAAAAACACCAAATATCAACTGATAATGAGTATAGCTAATTAAAGATACAACCACAAATCAA
Organism: Limulus polyphemus; assembly: GCF_000517525.1. Lineage (NCBI taxonomy): Eukaryota > Metazoa > Arthropoda > Merostomata > Xiphosura > Limulidae > Limulus > Limulus polyphemus. The sequence goes on along the minus strand of NW_013665850.1, from coordinate 268,924 downwards.
CCTGGTAATGAGCATATCTAACTAAACACAAAACCAAAAATCACCTGATAATAAATATAGCTACTAAACATAAAACTAAAAATCAACCTGATAATAAGTAAACTAAATATAAAATCAAAAAATCAAATTGATAATAAGTAAATTAAACATAAAACTAAAAATCAACCTGGTAATGAGTGTATCTAACTAAACACAAAACCAAAAATCACCTGATAATAAATATAGCTACTAAACATAAAACTAAAAATCAACCTGATAATAAGTAAACTAAACATAAAACCAAAAAATCAACTTGATAATAAGTAAATTAAATATAAAACTAAAAATCAACTTCATAATAAATGAACTAAACATAAAACTAAAAATCAACCTGATAATAAGTAAACTAAACATAAAACCAAAAAATCAACTTGATAATAAGTAAATTAAATATAAAACTAAAAATCAACTTCATAATAAATGAACTAAAC
>NW_013665850.1:266527-267673 GCF_000517525.1 Limulus polyphemus | reverse complement strand
AAATGACAGTAAAATACATTCATTTATCAGTTGGATACTCTTGCTGTTAACGATATTTTCAGCCGTAAGCCCAATATTAACTCACGGGATTCCGGCAGGTTAGCTTAGGAGTTTATAATAAAACGAAATATATTAAACATTCTAAACAATACTGTAAATAAAATAATAAAGTACAACAAGATATGACGATTAGAGAGTTCTTTCACATACTCGAACCCCCTTGGCGATGTCCCTGCACTGAAAATACACTTTTAGCAAGGTTGGTGATTCTGCTGACATGGAAGAAAAATTCCACCATTGATGCTTGGGGTGATAACAGTTACAAAGAGAGTGATAACTCTGATTATAATGGTGACTCTCAAGATAAGAAATTTTCTTCAAAGATAGCTAGTGAAGACAAAGGATCTCTTACAAAAGATAGTTCTTGGTTTCTCATATATTTACAGGTCTTAGCTGACGATATCAGAATAGAAACAAGAACAAAAAATTAAGAGCTGGTATCTTATAGCAATACATTGAGAGAAACTCAACGGTTCGTATACCCAGAATTCTTGCTAAATACTAAAAATAATTTAGAGAAGAGTATCTAAAAATATCAACGTTCTTTTAACATTTCGGGTATGGCTCACTAAAAAATTTCTTATACAAAAATGAAAAGTAATTACTGGAAATGAATTGCTTGCTGGAGCAAAAATCCGCTTAATGATAATGTATTCATAAGTAAATGATACTTAAATGTACTAGATTAAATGTATGTTTGTCGCATGTGACAAGACTGGTAATTTTACCTTTTCATAACTAGTGTTTAATAGATCTTTATCAGGGATGTTAAGGAAACGTTTAGGTCAGCTTTTATCTATGTAGTTATGGCGTACTTTTAAACCAGAAGCTTAAAGGTTACATAAAACAACAATCGTTCTATGAGACTTTTATCTACTTGCCTTTGTCAGCCCTCTGGCGTGAGGTTATGCTCATTTCAAGAGCTGACTCAGAGATTTGTAAAAACTTAGTAATTTAGTATGAGCTAAAATTTCTCTTCCTTGCATATGTTAGTTTGGAATTATCACTGACAAAGAAAAAGAAAGAAAGAAGACTGTTAAACTGCAGTTTATCACTACGAGAGTATGGTTTCGGATAATACCATGT
>NW_013665850.1:260984-266153 GCF_000517525.1 Limulus polyphemus | reverse complement strand
TAAGCATCATATCTGTTAGAATATTATGAATATATTAATATAGTGTTATTCCTGTGGTTTATAGTAGTTGGTTATAGTGATTTATATTCTATATGTATTGATTAATAGAGTTAACTCAAAAGTGAAAATTAAATTGTAAAAAACTAATGGTTTAGTAAACGTTTAACTATTGATGTTTAAAGTGTATACTATGTGGAATGACCTAATAAATGTTGATGTATTCTGTTCACTGTCGGTCTCAGAATCCATTTCTTTATTCTATTCTAATTGTAAATTACCTCGAGTTAGCGACTTGTGAGCTCCACTCGCTACTGCAATCCTCAACTAAATAAATTTGGTGTAATCGGCAGTACAGAAAGCACTTTTAGTCTCTCTCTTTCAGTTATAGGTGGATCCACCAGAGCTGAGGTTTGACTATTCCAGATGGCAAATTCATAAAAATCCTATAGAATCCCCCCCCCCATCCAGTGTCAAGCTCGCTGAGCCAAATACCACCGTAATGATTCCCAGTTTCCCATGTCTCTTATGCACTGAGTTTAAACCTCGGGATTAAGGATAGTGGGAATGTTATCAGCGTAAAGAAAAAGACTAGACACGAGTAGCAAACAGTAAAACAGTCTTTATTTCAGTGCACAATCATACAACTATACAGTGAGGCACCTTTACTGGTGAAAGATGTGATCTTAAGAATAGTGTTTCTGGTTAATTATTTGTTATAAGCTATTAAACGTTCTCCAATGAAGTTGTTTTAGACTGAGAAAACATGACATTTTATATCAGAGACAACAATACCATTCTCCAAAGATTGATACATTGCCCACGTAACTGAGGGTCACTCTCAGTTCAAAACAAGGGAAGTCGTATCTTTGGGGTATCAACTGGCTTGTCATTGGAAAAAAAATGCCGTGAATTTATAGAATCTATGATCGACATTGATGCAATGTTTCCATTAAAAAATACAAGTCGAAAGAACTAACTCAAGTACATTGAGAGAAGTAGTTTAGTAAATAATTATGACGAGAGGAACTTTGTGGGTCTCTTAGCCATGATTCTATATTAAGAATAAATATTCAGCATGTACCGAAATTTTGAAAAATATAATTAGATATGGAGATAGGAAACAAACATATGAAACTATAATTAATTGGAGATATATCGGCAAATATTTAACTACTAAATTTAAACTACAATTTAACTCAGTTTCAGCACCTTTCGAAATCGTAATACGTAACGTAATAAAGATAACCTGAAGAAACTTAGTTATTGTTAAAATGTAACTGCGTAACTATACAAAAATTCAATTCTTACAAAATGTAGAATAAGAATCATTTAGAAAAGTTTAACCAATTAACGAAATCCAAGACAGATTTTTTTAATCTGACAGATTTACTTAACTAGATAACTATACACAAGAAAATATGATCATTGTAAAATGTATGATAAAAATCATTTAGAAAAATTTAACTAACTGAGAAAATCTAAGATAGAATTTTGTAATTGGACAGATATTGTAATTTTCAATTTGTTTAACTTTTTCAAATGACCTTAAGAAACGTATTAACTCGTGGTTTAACTTCGTCACTGATGTGCTAGTTTTGATATAGTGTGACCAATATTCGTTAGACTATAAATTCCCGTTTAGAGTTTTTATATCAAAATGAAAATAATGGAATTACATTTCCTAAGCACGTGTTTAAGAAATTCATAAATTTTACCACACTTTCAATTTGGAAATAATTTGTATGATAAAGTAGGCTGCGTAGGACTTGGTTATAAATATAACTTTCCCATGTCTATTGAAACACTGCATTAAAAAACAAACAAACAAGTAAAGAAAAAAACCTTTCAAAAAGTGCAGTAAAGGTAGGGATGGCTAATATCAATCCTTTAAAAAAATGCAAACAAAACAGTAGGGATGGCAGTTGCAAGAATTAACATATAGCAATATATGTAATTATTCAATTAAAATTGAGTTTAATTTATCCTATTTTTGTCTGTTAACATTCTACTACACTAAGTGCCTGTGCTATTATGTAGGGATGATGCAAATGCAATCTCTACTATCGTGTTTCTATTCTTTTTGAAGGATTGATATTAGTCATCCATACATTTACTTCTTTCTTTGAAAAGTTTTTCTTCACTTGTTTTACAATATAAACATTAGCTGTTCACGACCATTGTTATTCATAAAATACCCTGAACTACTGTTAACTTTTCACGACCATTGTTATTAATAAAATACCCTTAGCTACTGTTAGCTGTTCACGCCCCTTGTTAGTTATTCATAAGATACTCTGAAGTATGACTAATTACTTAAAACCCCTCATAAGCAGTATGAGGTATATATTTTCACGAATAAAAACATAAAAATGTATGTTAGATTGACCCTGTAATATTTGCTATAAAACTATCACGTTTTGATTAACAGGTAAAAATAACAGCACTTCATTACTCATGCAAGCCGTCTCCAAGCATTATTAGTCTCAAAGTGGGTTCCTCGTCATCGAATTTGAGCTATTAATTCTAATTTCTTATTCACTTACATAATAATATAAAGTCACTGCGTGAATATAAATTTATTCTAGTGTTAATAACAGATCATGTTATCAACAGTCACTTCACTAAAACTATAAATCGAAACAGCTATAACTTTGAATTATTGATGTTTTGAAACACTAACCAATCAAAGTAAGTAATGTTGAAGTCAAATAATAACACCCTGTGAAATGTTATCATTATCCATTCTGTCTACATAGTATCAGCCAATTTTGAAACTTGTTTTGGAAGTACAACAAAATCCAATTAGGTTTGTTTTCGTACCTTCCACTCAGATAAGTCTTACTTTTAGTTGCCGTGTGCAGTGCAGGTACGTTGTCTATATATCGAACGGCGAGGTATTTGCAATTTCACTCAAGATATAGATGCACCAAACAATTACATGTATATCAGAATAAAGTAGCTCAAACTTTCAAGGTAACAACTGATGGTGGTGATAACAACTGAGAACACTCTTTCCCCACGTGCACATTTTACGATAATTAGTTCACTTAATGGTGAAGGACACCATTTATCATCGTCACCTAGAGAGTTTCAGCTACTTTACTTGGACATACATGTACTTCTTTATTTTTCTCAAAATTTACAGTGAATTTTCCAAAGATCCCACTGTTTGATACGGTCGTAATGGGTTATATCTTATAAATCCCGCTTCAGGAAATGTTTGTCTGAGTGGGAGGTTCAAAAATAAAGCAAAACACGGATCTGATACGAATTTTCTGTACTTCCAAGACACAATACAAATAGGAATTTGGTACAATTCACTGACGAGAAGGTACGATATCAATTGTTATTCTAAAAATGTAGTCTGTATCTGGGTTTCACTGAAGTATTATAACTCAATATCAAATAAATAGCATATCCATTAACAAAGACAAAACAAACTAAATAGAAATATTTAATATCATAGATTCTTGATAAAAGAGTTAGCACAAAGGATCACATATAAAGTGTAATAAACTTAAAATAAGACACAAAACTTCTTCAGGAGAAGAATAGTCAGCTATTCGAAAGCGTTTTGGGTTTTATTTTGAGTTTAATATCATAGGTTATTACACCAGAAAACTAAAACCTAAAATAATCAGATTAAATTGAATCATTTATTGTATAACTTCCAACTTTATATTTTCGTCTACAGTTCCTGTGATATCTCACGCATTCGATCACACGAAATTTAAGCCCCACACATATAATTGCAGTGTTAGCTAAACAAATATTCCAAGTTTACGTAAAGTATTAGAGTAAAAAAAAAACTAACCAAAGAAAACATAATAGTTTACTATTAATACTTTAGTTTGCTATGTGATCCACAAGATTTCAAGTTTCTCTCTGAAACTACTTTATATTTTTATGGAAGTAGTATGTTTTTGCAAATTCATTTAGCAATTGCAGCAAGAATGAATTTATAGTGAACTATGAATACAGTTTCGAGAGAGATATTTTTATGAGCGTTTGATAAAATAAAACGATTATTAAATTCAAAATGAAACACTATTTTCACGAATACTTTAATTGTATAATCTAAACAAATTAATTTTTGCTGTATCGCATACGAAAATCTTAGATAGTTAAATTTATCAAGATAAGGGACTTTCGTAGTCACGACCATGAGCAAAAAATTATTTTGTTATTATAACATAAATATATATCAGTATTTCTGTGATAATTGAAAACAAAATAGAGTCGTTGTTGCTATTGTGATATGCAGATATAGCCAACAAGATTAATACAAACACTTTTTTAATACAAATATATTTTAATACACAAACAATAATACAATTTACAATAACAGTTTTTACAAACACTGAGATATATACAAACATTTTACAAACTTACAAGCAATATAAAATCCTTGATATCTTATCAAAGCTTCACGACGAGCGAGCGAGTTAATTACAAGTTGATGAATGTACGATTCGCTAAACGGGGAGCTAGCTAGCTTTGTCCTTCGTTATTCACCAGCCACACACGATGAGTTTTCCACTGAGAAGTTAGGTAATGTTTTTGTAAAAGTACTAATGTCCGATGAGAATCCACTGAGAAGTTAGGTAATGTTTTTGTAAAAGTACTAATGTCCGATGAGAATCCACTGAAGTTAAGTGATTTGATTCGAACTTTGTAAATGCTCATGGTCAAATATCTTAAATTATCCGATTGACAAGCGTTATAACAATCACAGTTATAGGTTCCAAAGTTTATAGCACACTGACTATAGCAAACTAATAATAGATACTCTTTTTCTGGTGCGTAGCTTTGGTTATATTTATAGGCGTGTGGAGGCTTTCTCGAATGTTCAGCTTTGCGTAAAAATACTGGCGCTAACACTAGCGCTTACGTACACACGTATATTGTTGATTCTTACTCTCGAGAATCTTCTACAACTTTGGAGAATAGGCGGAAGTTTTGCAATACATATTTAACACTATAAGCTATGTATGTTTCTAAATATAAATTCAATGTAAACAAACGTCGATATTAAAATAAATATATAATAAATTCGTCACAACTCCCTCGTAGAGAATTAAAAATTGGCTTTAGACGATTTTTAACTAAGATATTATATATATATATATATATATATATTGGCAACAATACATTATTCAAAGGATTATA
>NW_013665850.1:242691-260073 GCF_000517525.1 Limulus polyphemus | reverse complement strand
ACTGCTAGTTCTTTGATAATATATGTTCTTCCTAGTTTAAAACCTTCAATCTCAACTATGGCTGACTTTGTTATTTTCATCCTGTAATTACAGTATATAGTTACTAACTAGTTTCTTCCAACACTGTCACACAGTCTTGTTTCATCAGTTTCATACACAGCACGTTCTTTCTTTGTTTGGTCACGCACTTAACTCATGCACTTACTTGCACACTTCACTTTACTTCAGTCACACTGTTGGTGATAGGTTGTTTCAGTGTGGTTGTCATCGATTACTAACTTCATTGTTTATCGAACTTTTACTATGCCTATTAATTTTGCACATCAATTTTGTTTATTATTTTGACTTAACAAACAGCTAACCTCATCAATTGGTTAGAACAATTCAATTTTGTGACCAACTATACAGTCAGTCTATGTCCTCATTAAATGGGGCCTAACCATTCAGTTCGACTACTTCAGTAGCCTCTGAGTAAGACAATCTTTCATTGTCTGGCTTTGTTCTCTTATTTATTTTAGATCTACACAGCCCATCTAATGTCAGTAGCTTTATTAAAGCTAATTTGTCTCGTTTAATGTATAACGTTATGCTTACCAGTACAACTACTAAGCATAAAGTTACCAACACTGAATTAGATAACTTCCATTTATCTAACCTCTGTCCTTCATCTGGTTCGTAAACGACCTACATGCTGTTGAAAATTCCTTCATACTTAATCCTGACTTTCTAGGCGGTAGATGTCTAGTTTCTTCTAATATATCTGTTAATTCCTTAATGTATGATTCTACGTTTATACTATATTATAAATGTTGCAATTTAGATGCTAGAGAAAGGGAACTGCAAATAATAGTGACGTAATGATCAAAAACTTTGCGAAATGTCAAGGATACAGTTATAAATAAGAGTAAGCAGTTAGTCTTTCAGTTCAATCAGTGATTGAGACGCTAGTGAAGTACTCAGATCCGTGTTAATTATCGCGTATATTCAACTACTCGATCGATTAGTTGTGAAATTGAACAAGTACATTTATTTGTACAAAGTCGTAGCGAGCATTTCTTTCTTTCTTTTTTTATTTTTGTTGTTGTTGTCGAATTTTGTGTAAAGCTACTCCAGAACTATCTGCTCTAGCCGTACCTAATTTAGAAGTGATAGACTAGAAGGAAGGCAGCTATTCAACACCCACATCGGCAACTGTTGTTATACTCTTTCACCAACTGAAAGGGTGAACATGTTCGGTGACGGTATTCAACCCTGAGATCCGCAGACTGCGAATCAAGCACCCTAATAACCAGGTCAGACCAAGCCACATTGGTAAATAAATCTCTGTTGAAAGTGAAAATGTTATGTGCGAACTTAATTCTACAGCTCTTTTCAATTTATAATAACCTGTACCAAACGTTAAGATATTCCCCACTGAGACAACGGTAAATTTACGGGCTTAAAATGGTAAAATCCGGGATTCTATTCCACATAGTGAACAAAGCAGATAAACCAATGCGCTTTGCTCTAAAACAAAACAAACAAACCAAACGTTAAGGAACAAATAAATTAGTTTGTTACAATTACGTGTACTGGTCTTCGTATAATTTTTGCCAAATAATCCAAAATAATCCGTCCATTGATATAATAAAACATTTTAAGAGCATATTTTAAAGTTAGACAATTGCAATAACTGATTCTATGGTAAGTATCTATGTTATTATCATAAAGCTAGGCACATGAAATAACTGGTGTCTTATTGTAACCATCTATGATGTTATAAGGTCAGAAACTGATAGATTAAAGGAAACGGGGAACATTCGTTGACTTTTTTTAACTTAACAGGATTTTTGTTAAATTTCATGTTTTACTATTAGCATGTCACGTAGTCTATATGAGACATTTTCAACTCGTTAGTGTCGTTTTCACCTTACCCCTCTACAATGTAATCCGCAGAGCATTGTGGTGACTTTTGTTTTAAAACTAAATACTTATACATTAGATACAAAAACTTCACTTTATATGAGTTCAATATTTCTTCTGAAAATATATTTATTTTGTATTTCTTATAAAAAAATGAAGTGAAGAACAATGATCTCGTTAGTAGATAATGTTCTAACATGAAGAATTGATTGGGGATAAAATCATTGCATCAGTGAACCTTCGATCTGAATTAACGACTTTATAAAACATTTAAATAAAAACAGAAATACAAATATTTCAGCTAAGTGGTTAGTACATACTATTGCGAAACTATTCAGATATGCCTTTTCGATATATTTTCTGTCTATTACACAAAGCATTATTTTTACTATGCGAACTACAACTGCCCCGTCACTGTGTTCCAACACTGATGATCTAATACATGAAAATTGCCAAATATAACCAAAGTGAAATTGTGGGTATACATACTACGGGAAAGTGAGATATCTCATATTTACAAAATTTTACAAGGTTCTAATTTCAAACGTACTAAATACTGTTGAGGTCGTGGAATAAACGTAGCCTTAGGTGTTACATCCTATATCAGAGTCAGACGATGGAGGCTATTTACTATCTAACGGGATATATCATACTTAAAGTTGTGTGATACTTGGTCGAATGATGAGAAAAGGGAAATACACACACACATTCATCAACATCGTTCTTATACGAGAGAACACACACTTACCAATCTTCAGATCTTTTCATCTTTAGAAAAAAGAAAAATCAATAAATGAATATAGATAAATAGCCGATACTAGATAACATACCCCATACCAAGACCAGCTGAAATTTGCAGTTTCTAGAAATTTTAATTTTTTTCAGAATAAGTAGGCTGATTATAAGGATTTTTATAAGTGTTGTTTTATTTGGTCTCATGAACCTAAACTGAAAAACTCCATGCAGTATAACAAAGTTCGTCTTTACTAACATAAAAAAGGACTGGCTCCAACGTAAGATATGGTAATAAATTTTACTTAATCACTACCATTTTATAAGTTGTCATTATAAAAAAGCTAAAATTTATCAAACTTTTAAGTATGCAACAATAATAATGGGCAAGTTATATTTAAAGTTTACTTATTAATCGTTGTATATACCAGCATACAGTTATAATTTTTAAATACCTTAGAAGTCAACACACAAAGTTACATACGTAAATATAGTTTTCGATAGTATAAAAATTATATGCAGTGATATTATTATTTATTTTGAAAAATATTCATAATTAAAAATTATAAAATATAATAATGTGGTAATCAAGTACAATCATGATAGACAGGTAGCCAAAAGTTTCCATAAAAAGCATGTTCAGGAAATGTTTTGTGCACAGACAGCCACCGAATAAATAAAACAATTTTTTATTTACAAAACTGTTTATGTTTTAAACACTAAACTGGTTGTTTTCTTATTCGTTATGACTTCTTATTGCTTACGCTCACGTAGAACAAGGACACAAAGAGTAATGTTATAGAGCACTTTCTAGAGAGTCAAAAGAGTCTTAATATGGTGTCCATAATCCTTAGATTGTCTATGTCAACGACTAATTCAAATGATATATGCCAGAGAGTGAACCCTCAACTCATACCAACTTGTACATGTGTCTGTTTACTCCTTAATATATGCTTGCTTGGCTGCGGTGTGTAAATTCAGACACCAGGTCAAACTGGTACAAACTTATATAGCTAGTCTTTGTCACATGTAATCTTTACCTAATCATGAGGATTAACTCATGTTTACGGTCTTTCTATCTTCTATATCCTATTAATACGGACGCAATATATTACTTGCAGAAAACCTGCATGGAAATGTAAAATATAAAACTTGATCATACCTTACGTAAGCTGCATTCTGAACCAGTTATGAGAAAATGAAGTCAACAGTTATTTGAACTATAACGGTACTAGTTTATTTGCTTTTAAATATTAATGTAATAAGTACAAAGCTGTTTTATTAACCGATTTTATCTATCGTCACTTGTTAAGCGGAAATTTGTGTTTTCTTAGTTTCAGATTTCATTCTTCTCATTTTCTTTCATTAAGTCTATTAAAAATATAAGAAACTGAAGATGGGCGAAGTGTATTTATGAATGCACGAATTATTTTTCAATTTCTCGCGATGATAACTAATTATTATATTTATAAAACCCATATCAAGTGCTCGTAGTCACACAATTCTTCAATTTCTCAATAGAGGTGCTTTGATATTTTTTCTAAGTTGCTTTAATTCTGATTTTAATAAGTTATTTGTTAGAGAAGTATACATTTAATATAACACTATTTTACCTTCGTTTTGTTATTTATAATCAAGAATTTCAACACTTGCACTCAAACCACTAAGCTCCACATTCAATCATTTAGGCAGTAACGTACCTCGGACACATTCCCTATTGAATGTTTGAAATATTATAAAATCATACAAAATTAATTAAACATTTATTATTACAGTTTTTGTAAAGTAATCCCTGTTAAACACCGATTATTTCTGTGAATATCCTTTAGTATTTATGTGAAACCAAAATAAAATTTGTGACTAAAGAAAATATAAATCAGAAAACCATTATATATTCATAATGTTGAAACATATAACAACTGTTGGAAACGGCTTGAATGGGTAATGAAGAAAAACTTTAATATAAGTTTAACATAACAGCAAATGTACAACGTTTCGAAAAGGTTTTGTCATCACCTGATTTTAATTACAATAACGAAGATAACTGCTCACTAAATAGAAATTAAGTTTGATAGTAATCCTTTCCTATTAAGTGGCTTGATTAGATATAGTTTGTGAAAATTCTTTTATATATCTGCCTTCATCACAGCTTTTGCGGTGGATTCTTTTCTAGCTTATTTTTTCTTTATTTAAAGTTTTGTCATGATTATATCAGTAAAATTGTCTTTTATCTTGCATCATTTTGAATTACATTAACTGTACTCTTTTCTTGCTATCTCTATTTCTTATCTGGTTCAAAGTATTGTTCATACAAATATTAAGTTGGTTTGGTGTTAATTATTATTTCAGACGAACTAGAAATTATATATATATAAACATTATCTTATACTAACCAGAAAAAATAAAATAACGTAAACTTCTGTGAAAAGTGATACGTAAGAAAATATTAGGTCAAATAATCAATTAAAATGAACCGTAAGACACAGAATTAAAATATTTTGTATAAGGATATGTTTCCCAATATTGCAACTTATAAGAAAAACCGAATCGTTAAAAATAATGTTCGAGAAAAGCTGGTTGTACTATCTTTTCGGAATTCAATTCCTAACATTTCGAAAGTGTCATTACTGATGAAGAAACCTAGATAAGAATAATGGTCTGTCTAAAATAAATGTTACTTTCATACGTAAAACTATCAGTCGATAGAAAAAAAAAGAAATAAAACTTATAAGTGACTACTTAAATGATATGATACAGAATATATTGTTTACCTACTTTCATTAGTTTCAAATAAACCCTAGACAAAATTGTTAAAAAACGATTTGTCAAACTTTTATTGTGTTTTCCATACACCATGTGTATGCATCAATCAGATTTACAGACCGAAATCCTTAAATAGCTTCTAAAACGCTTGGAAATGAGACATAGTTTTCGTGAATCTTCCCTTAGTGACGAAGTAAGAAACATTGACCTCATAAAAAACTAAAAGCACGTAAAGAAGTCTAAAACGTACATATTTCAGTTTTGCTGGTGTTGGTCAGGACAGTAAACAAAGGTCATATGATTTTGATATAGGTTATTTTTCAAACCTAAACAAGAGTAAACTTAAAACCCCCGCCGACCATTTCGAAAATAAGTTTTACGATAGAGCCATCAACATGAAGTCTTGAACAGATTAGGGCAGTGAAGTAGTCAAGATGAATGTCTTTGCTACCTGTTTTATTTATTTAGAACTGTAACTTCAATAGCATTATAATGAAAACAATAATAAGAGGCCATTTTTCTCTTATATAACTTTAGGGATAAACCTGGGAAATGTTTTGCCATGTCAGCATCTAAAACCAAAAAATCTCAAACTAATAGAATGTATACTTTTAAATTTTGTTCATACTAATACTCTCTAGAGGAAGTTACAATTTTTAAAAAAAGTATTGCGTGGTTTCTAAATGATTATGCAAAAACTTACCATAGATTGACACGATAAATATTTTTATATCTATAACAAGCGGGCATATAAAATTTTACCTAGAGAATAGAGGGCTTTTCTTAAGCACGAATTGTTCTTTTGGTGTATTTTTATGAGACGTTTCTTTCTTAACTGTAAGCTGAAGGGTTTAGTTTAATTGTTAATCACAAAGCTACGCAATGGGCTATTTGTGCTCTGCCCACCACGTTTATCGAAACCTGAGTTTTACCGTCGTAAGCCAGCTTGCAGACTTACCGCTGAGCCAATACGGGACAATCAGAAAGGCTTCAAACTATTATCTGTTATTAACTTAGATGGCCAGTAGATGTCACTACTACAATAAAACCCAATTCTAATGACCTTGAAAAAATAATTACGGCATGAAATAGTCAAAGTACATATATCATCTTAATCTCTTTGGTGTGATTGTCAAACAAAATTACAAATCCGAAGATTAGCATGTATTACTATATCTCGATGTCTGCTTTTTAAGGCTAGAAAAGTAACAATAATGCTATTGAGCACTCTAAGAACCTCAAGAACTACAGTGCAGGAAATTTTCAGCATATTCAATAATTAGAATTATTACAAGACACTTAATCAGCGTTATCAATCGCACAAAAATGACATATGTATCACTCTATCAAAAGTTATTAAAACATGAACAGGAATAAAATCATTTTATGTACGATAAAATGTATTGTGTTTTACTTGGAACAATAAATTTATTTATTTTTCAACAGTGTTTTTGTATAACGAGCATCAGTCGCTAGGTTTACGAAAGTTCATTCTTTAATCACTGTAGTAAACGATTATTTGATTTTGTAACGTTTTGTCTATCTTTTTGGTGACTGAACATACAGTTTAACTCTCATGGTTGGTTTCAACTTTTGGTTTCTTTTTGGTAAATTTTAAGTAAAGTAAAGTAAAGGAGAAGGACTGAATTGTACTTCATCGTCTTGAACAGCAATATACATACAGAATTGTTTCAGCCTGGTCAGGCCATGTCAGTTCGTTTAATGTTCAGATTTAGACACTGTGTAGCTGTGAAAGCTATTATAGCAGTGGTAACTGCCAATCATGTATGCGATAATTCCAATAGTAGGTGGATTCTACAAACGGTACCAGTAGGAACGACTAAAAATACTACTTGGGCACCACTTTTAACACACCAAGAAGAAATGTGACCATTGCTGATAGTATGTGTGCATTTAACCTCTGCCATATGTAGAAGCAATTACAATCATCAGATAACGTGCTGTACCACTGATACAAGCCACTCAGCCATGTTTCTGATACAACTGTGGTTCTCATAGTTCTTGGGCACAGAACTATGAGGTATTGCATAATGCAAGGAATAAAGGCCACTTGGTTATTTCCTATATTTATACTTGTGAGAAAGCAGTTTTCTGATTGCGTTTGAGCTATGAGGTAGATACTGTACAGTGAGTTTTGCCAATGAAAAGTGCTATGATTGCTTCAATAGTTGGCCAAGATGTGGAAATTGACCTCCTAATCATTATGACTGGGATTAATTGCTTTAGTAGCAGTTACAATAATTGGTTGATTTAGAGGATAATGACTAAAATGAAATAACATTCCTTGCTTTCAAATCCATACATTAGCATTTTAGAGTAATTTGTCATAGGTCATCGTGTGATTGCCATACGATTACACTAAGGATAGAGCAGCTGATGATATTAGATGTAATGTCTAGAACATTAACAGTTTGCATAATTGGATATGGTTCATCAGTAAGCTAAAACGAATTTGCAATCCTTGCTTATAGTGAACAATAAAAGTATGTTTATATGAGAAACCGCATAATAATACTTGTGGGTATGCAAGTACAAACATAAAAATAATTTACACACAACTCCATATTTTTGGATATGAGGAACCTGTATGTTACTTCTTTATGTACAACAAAATTGTCGTATTCTTAATTAGCATAAAAAATAGACCTGAAATCCTTAGGAACCATCACACCATGAGACATACAAGTAACCGCAAAGTGGCAGGGTGGTACGTCTGTTGATTTACAACGTTAGAAACTGGGTTTCGATACCCGTGGTTGGTAGAGCACGGATAGCCCATTGTGCAGCTTTGTGCTTAACTGACAAGCAACAACAACGACATACCAGTGGCAGATTAACACTATGACCATTAACAGTGTTAGAACCTATACTTTGGCTCCGGTTGACTAAATCCTCCAGCAGACCACGTGACTAAAACACCACTGTCTCGCCCAGGCAGCAAGATGGATGTAGGCAAGTACCCTGTATTAGCAAGAAGAAGCTAAGTAAATGGGCCAATAAACCACTCTGAGGCAGTCTAAGAACTTCACTAGACATACTTACCAAGAAAAATCAAGACTCAGCAAAATCAAAGGAAATAATTACAATGGTAACATTTTACAATAAGATCACAACTGCCATAGAAATCAAGTTGTTGGAGATAAGCTTACAATAGCTCCAAGTAAGTTATTTCCAAAAAGATATATTCTTCTTGTGAAATGGAAATTGTACTTTTCAAAACATTTTAACTTATTTGAGATGTTTTTAGTGTTATTCAGAAAAAGTTAATTGTTTCACAAAACTAAATGTGTCTTAAACCGATAAGATGTACTATTAAATCCTTTTAAAATGAAAGTCTATTTACATATTCTTACAAATTTTCAACGTGGTTTGTCTTAAAAAGTATCGCAAAACTAAGTGTTTCACATTGTATAATGTGTATCATTAGTCTTGTAAAAACCATATGTTTCATATAACAAAACATTATAACAAGGACAAATTACCTTTTGATCCATCTAAGTTGTCCTATCCACTAAATTAAGCTAAACACTAAAAAATCTTAAAGCCAGCTCTTTCCATTCAAATATTTATCAAGCTTTTCCTTAAGCTCCCATTAACCGCATCTAGCGCATTTGAAGGAAACCCATATCAAAGACCAACCAGCCTCTTACAAAAATAAAGTTGTCTTAGCTAAACATGATTCCTACCCTGCCAAAATTTACATTTGTGGCCCTATAGTCTTATCACTCTCACCATTAAATACTAAGAAGAGTGATTCACCAATAATTCCTTTAACAACCTTAAACTCCTCAATCAGGTCTCCTTTAACTTTTTTCTCAAGAGAAAACAATGTCAGAGATCTTAACCTATCCTCGTATGATGAAAACCTTTCCATCCCACATATCATTTTAGTAGTCCTTCTCTGAACCTTTTTCAGTACTTGAATGTATTTTCTAAGGTAAGGAGCCCAAGAATGAATGGAGTATTCCAAGTCTGGCCTAACTAATGAACTATACAAGTGTGATCAAACTACTGGTTTGCAGGCCGCATTTGGCCCACGAAATTATTTTTGTGGCCCACAGGCCCTTCAAGAAAATATTTTATTTGTTGGAAAAGTTATCATAAGAAAGATAAGAAATGCTTTTGCTTTAACGACAATTGCAGAAAAAGCAAATAGTACTTTAAACAGCATGTCAGTATAATTTTAATAAAACTTGTGTAACTATTCTAAATTCTGGGAATAATTTACTACTGGACCATACAAAACGTATTTTATCTAACAGTCGCAAGGTTAGCCTAGTGCTCTAGCATAGCACATGAAATGCGAACTGTTATTGATTATTTATGAGCTGCGATCTGCTGGTGGTACTAGGTGGTGCTGCAAAAAGTGGTTTCACTTTTTCTTTGGATTTGGTTAGTCGATCTCTACCACACAAGGATGACATGTCGCGTAAATCCGGTGTCATTGTACTTACAGTTGCAGCCCTCATTAGCCACAAATATATATTCAGTATCTTGTAAATTGGATAACAAAATGACTGTTTACAAAATATAGAAAGGTTTCAGGAACACAGGACATGTAAAGTGAATTGGAAAGCTAAAGCGTCTTATAAATTTACAAACCATTGCTATACCAAAGGAATACAACCTAAGATAAAGTATGACCAATATATATAGGAGAATCACAAGCTAATAGTTTGAAGGACTAGAAAAGGAAATATGAAAAACAAAAATGTGTTTTGATTAACTACATATACGAAACCTCAAACTGATAGTCCTACTGCATCAGACCAAGTGTTTCTGATGCTTGTGAAAATAAAAAGTCATTTAGGGACGGAGAAGTTGTAAAATAGTGTGCAGTGAGAATGGAATATGCATTTGGGAATGAAAGAATGGCTAGAAATTTTGAAAGTGTATCATTATCTTAATGGGATTAGTCAGTTTGTTTAAGAAAAATGTAGTATATATAGTATCACTTATTACTGCATTGTACATTAGTAGACATTATGCGAGAAGATGGACAGTGTTGTCAACATAATAAACAATATAAAAAATCCCAAAGACGTAGTAATTCATACTTGTTTTAGAAGAAATCAATGCAGAATTTAGTAATTTAACACTGCATTCAAATACCATATGGCTATATGCAGGAAAGTGTAATCCTCTACTTCCCCCAGAACGAGCAAATTGGCAACACACAACAATATATTGATCAACTTGGTCTGTTGACTTACAACGCTAGAATCCGGGTTTCGATACCCGTGGTGGGCAGAGCACAGATAGCCCATCGTGTAGCTTTGTGTTTAATTACAACCGAACAAACAAACCAAACCTTTGCTACTTATATTACTGGTTTCCCAAAACTACAAAACTTTGCACTCAAAATATGTTCAATTCTTGGAAGCACATATTTCTGTGAAAGCACTTTTTCTGTGATGAAGCAAGTGAAATTAAAGACATGGAACACGATGGATAATGACACACATGCCTTCAAACCTCGAACTCTAGAATTAAAGTTGATTTCAAATCACTAGTTAAGAAAAAGCCTCACCTCCAGTGTTCACGTTAACAGTTAAGATTGAAACAAAAAATACAAAATAAAATGAAAATTAGTACTTTATTCTCTCTGGTTAAGATAAGGGTCTTCCTCCATAGTCTCACTAACAACTCTTGAGAAGTTAGACCACCCTGACCTATACAATGACATTTATAACCTCTTTATATTTATATTTAATATTTCTGTAGATACAACCTAAATTCCTATTTGTCATGCTACTAGCAACAACATACTGCTTGTATGACTTATGAGACTGATGAACCAGAACACCAAGATATTTTTCTTCCATAACACTGTGATGAGATTGTTTTTCATCAAAATTATACTCATACTTCAAAATGTGATGTCCCACACACATTACCTTGATTTTACTATACTTAAAATTCACCTATCATTTATTTGCCCAACTTACCAAATACTTCTTTTGTAAAGCTATAACATCCTTCTCATAGCCAGCAACACCCAAGACTTTAATGTAATTAGCAAACTTAAATAATCTATTGACCATTTCTTCATCTGCGTAAATCAAAAAAGAGCAAAGGTCCTAACAATGAGCCCTGAGGTATCCCCACTTGTGACATTAATCCAGTTTGACTGAACTACAGTTATTAAAACTCTCTGTTTTCTTCCATTTAGCCATTTTTATATCCAATGAGCCAACTTATCTCTCACACCTACAAACATACCTTTTTAAAAGCCTTTTATGTAACACTTTGTCAAATATTTTCTGAAAATCTAGATAAACCAATATACCCATATTCTCATCTACATATACAGAAACCTCTTCAAATAATGTCAAAATGTTTGTAGAGCAAGATTTTCCATTAGAGTTTCCGACAAAATGTTAAACTTTGTTAAATGACTTTCCAAAGAATCTTTAAATTAGACTTTCAAACTTTTACCCCTCAGATGTAAAATTAGTAGGCCTTTAATCACTCAAACAATTCATATCACCCTCAAATAGAAGAGTAACATTAGCCAACTTCAACTTTTTTGGCACCTATCAACTATTCAAGAACTTAGAAAAAGTAGGAGCTTTATCATTATTTAAACTTCCCAAATCTTTTTAATATGCTTGGAGTTCATATGACGATCTTATTTAATTTGTTTCCATCTATAAACTATTCGGAATGAGTAATATTGCTTAAATCTTTATTAGTCAAAACTAAAAAAAAATAAATTTAATAACTTAATCATCCAATACTCATCTGATATTAGCTTTCTTGTACCATCCCTCAAAGGCCCTATCCCCCACCCTAGAATTATGCTTACCCTTAATGTATTTGAATAAATCTTTACTATTCATTTTTACATTTTCATCAAACCTTTTTTATATACACTATTTCCCAACTTCTCGTCTGACCAACCCTTTTGATCTTCTCAAAATCTCCCATCATTGCATTCAATTCAAGCTTCTTATGTTTATGGTGCATTTATTTAATATTATTGTTTATACCATTTGTGAGCCGACCTGATTTTTAACTTACAGCCACCCTTTTTAGTCTATAAGGAACATGCCTATCTTTAATACTCAAAAATTTATTATTTAAATGTTTTCATATATTTGGTTAGTATCTACAACTAATTCAGTTGCCCAATTCACAGCAGATAATTTTCGTTTCATCTCTTCAAAATTTAGAATAAGAATCTCATCATTCCTCATCTCAATATACAGCAAAACATGTAATTGAGCAATGATCACTTGCATCCTGATGTTCCCTAATTGCTAACCTATCTACCATTTATTTATTAGAAGTTTAAAAAAAATAGAATAGCATTATTTCTAGCAGGTTCCCTAACCAATTGTTGAACCATCCTGAATAGTTTCTAAAAACTTCTCCATCTCATGATTTAACTAACGTTTTCCAATCTATATGCTTAGAGTTAAAATATCCCATAATTATAACTTCATTAACAGTTGAATTATTTATCTCACTACAGAGTTTCTCATTTATTTCATCTCGTGGTCTGTAACAAAATTTCAACTAAAAGTAAAAGCCTCTACCCCTATAAGACAGCCTATAACCTTATATTTCAAAGACATTCCTATCATTAAAATTTTATACATTTTCAAATATCAATTTAAATCATTAATCATTATATACACATAGATATAGTCAGGTTCACTGATTTCTTACACATAAGAAAAGCAACCACTAACAAGACCTAATCTGACTGAATTGAAGAAATAGACTGCGCCCATGCTACACAGCAAAACGAGAACACTATTTATTCAACGGTGAACGTGTGCACGAAGAGAAAATATAGCCACACTTCTTCCTCAGTTGAAAAAATATCTGTATCAGGAAGACCAACAACTTATACTTTAACCGAATATGGTTTGTTTGTTTGGTGCAGAGCAAGGCTACACTGGGCTATTTGCTGTGTCTACTGCGGGGAATCGAAGTCCGGATTTTAGCGTTGTAAGTCCATAAAGTTACTGCTGTCCCACTGGCGAACTCAATCGTATGTGGTCAAATCTCCATTAGCAAAAATAACGAAAACAGTCTTCAGGTATTTCTAAACTCCTACGCCCAACTCGACAAAGAAGCACATTTTAGGAATTCTCTAGCAGCCCCTTTTGGAAAAATAGTCTAAAACTACAAAAGAGAAATTCCCCTTGACAATGTGCGACAAGAAGAACAATAAAATCACTGCTTAAAGCAAATTATCAGCACACTTTTTGTTCAACTCATGCTCCACACCCACGTAACCCGAAAAATTGGTGAACAATAAAAACGCACCTTTCTAACCTAAAATGAAGAGAATCACTTGGTAAGTTTAATACTAACAGCACACATACTGTAACATTTATAACAAATGTCATTAAAGTTATATAAGATTAAAGCTGTTTTACGGGGGTCTATCATTTTAACCGAACTAGTAACCACCAAGTAACTATGAATGTAGCCATTCTATGACGTTTAATGCGGTACGTGTATCTTTACGAAATTTGGCAAGCTTTTAATAGATATTATAAGTCTTTTTTTAGCTCAAACAAATCAGATTTTTTAATTAAGTATTTTTACTAATATGTTTGTCCGTGAATATATAGTCAGATTGTTCACTAGTCTGAGTACAAGGTGATTTTCATGTTAAGATTCAAAGTCCGTTTTTTATCTTAGTTTTCAACTTTCTCTTTCATAACCTCCAAAACCTCTTAAATGAACATCAACATGTTTTCTTTTAGTCGTTATTTTCTTAACTCTAGCTCAGGTCCGTCAGGGCGCTAAATATTTCAGCCGTGGGGGCGTTATATTGTGACGGTGAATCCCACCATTCCTTTTTAAAAAAGTAGCCCAAGAATAGGCGGTGGGTGGTGATGACTAGCTGTCTTCCCTCTAGTCTTTCACTGGTAAATTAGGGACGGCTAGCACAGATAGCCCTCTTGTAGCTTTGCGCGAAATTCAAAAACAAACAAACAAACTCTAACTCTACACGGACTCGATTTATTTGACCGACCTTGTACCTACCACTTTTGTTTTTGTTTGTAATTAAGCACAAAGCTACACAATGGGCTGTCTGTGCTCTGCCTACCAAGGGTATCGAAACCCAGACTCTAGCGTTGTAAGTCCGCAGACATACCGCTATGCCACTGGGGGGCCTACCCACCACAAAGTAATACGAAATAAATCAAATTACTGTTTTCTTCTTCTAAAATGTGTGCACATTCTAACAGAGAATTAAATAACATTTACAGTTACTGACTAAGCTAACACATTTTTTCTTTTAGTCTATATATATATAATGTTGAATTTGACCCACTCAAACTATGGCGATAGCTATTTATTACGTCGGAAACTTTGTATGAATTATGAGTCACGTTACAAGCATGTTCATATTGAACCATACAACGGTGCTCGAGTTTGGCGCGTACTATCATTGATCACGATCATTTTGTTTCTTTATTTCATTTGAAATTGCTTAAGCTAATTTATATTTTTTTTAATTTTAGTTACTTTTGAAACAATGAAAAAAAAATATGAAATTTAGTTCTTACATCTGAAATCTTGTTTTCAACATTTTGCACTGGTACAAATCGACGTCAATTTTAAAAAGGAAACCCTAATTCAACGTAATGATAATGTGATCTCAGAATTATCCAATTTAGAATATGAAATATTTCCATACACATAAAATAGAATGTTCCAGAACTTATATCATTTAACTGGCTCTATAACCAAAATATAAATGTCTTAAAATAACTCCCATACCTGGTTTGAATTTCGCGCAAAGCTACACGAGGGCGACCTGCGCTAGCCGTCTCTCATTTAGCAGTGAAAGACTAGAGGGAAGGTATCTAGTCAACACCACCAACTCTTAGGCTACTCTTTTGCCAACGAATAGTGGAATTGACAGTAACATTATAACGCCCCCACGGCTGAAAGGGCGAGCATGTTTGGTGAAGTGGATTCGAACCCGAGACCCTCAAATTACGAGTTCAGCGTCTTATCCACCAGGCCTCTCATCTCTACTCAAGCAGAGCTCCAACAGCGGCATACAAAACAAATTTAGCCAAAATGTTCAAAGTTTAAGAACTTTATGTTCCGTAGCTGTAAGTTAAGTGAAATATTCGCCTTTTATTGGTTATATATAATACAGTAGCAAGCGTCAGAGAGAATTTATGGCAAGTTTTGAAATCGGTATGCTTTATGGGAAAAATGGCATGTGGCCTTTATTTTATTGCTTATATTTTTCTAAGGCAAAAACTTTCTCACTACAAAATGAAAGTTTAGCTTGGAGATATGTATAGAATAAGTAAGAAATTCCATCGAAGCTACAAGGTATTATAAGGGTAGCAGTAAATGTAAAAATGTGTAGAGTGAACTGAAGAAATGTCATGTGATACAGAAATTGAAGTTTAGCATTTATTTATATATATATATATATATATATACTTTGAAAGTAAAAAAAAAAAAACTCACATAATATTGAAGTGTAAACAATAACCTTTGTTTTAACGCTAAGTTTATTGACATACATTGATACTAAAATGGTTTGATTAAAATTTGGTTTATTTGTAGTTAAGCACAAAATTAAACCCTGTTTTATAGCGTTGTAAATCTGCAGACATGCCGCTGTGCAACTAGGGGGTAATTAAATTTGGAAAGTAGCTCTGTAAAGGTATTAACATACGCATTTTGACCTATCCTTGGCGATAGAATAAATTAAGTATGTTTAGTTACTGTCTCATTATAATTTTCTAAAACTAAAAGTACGGTATATTATAAAAGTTTCTCTGTATATTTTAGTGATTATTCCGTTCTCTGTAATATGCATAGGCTTTTCAGATGTTTGCATTCGATCTTATTGTGAAACTAAAGATACTTGAATTATTTTTGTAATCAAAGTCTACATCATTAAAAGTATTTAAACAAAAGATGTTATGTTGAAGTTTGTATAACAAAAACATATTTCATTTAAAGTATTGAGGCTAAGAGTGTTTTAATGAAAGGCTGTAAAATAAAAACAGTATTTAAAGTCATTGTAATATTCAAACAGTGTTTTATTCTAGTATTGAAATCAAAAGCACTTTATTTGAAGTTTCCTTAAAATTGAAAGTATAATACTCTTCATAAAGTGATATTTTATATGAATAGAGTTTCTAGTCATCACTAGACTGTTGTATAATATATATCATCTTTCCAGAGACATAGCTTTTAGAATGGATTATTTTATTTTATGAAATTTATAGCAAAGTTATAAAACCGTAATCATAGAAACCGAAAATTACAACAACTTAATAAAAAACAACATTTATATGATTCAACCAAATTAAAAACTAACCAAAAACTTTAACGAATATCTCATTTTAAAGTTAAAAACGAACAGTTATATCAGCGAAGACATGTACGGAAAGTCACCAATACACCTATACAATGTTTGTTTCGTAAAAACCAAGTTAACATACGCCCCATACTTTAATTTATGGCAGCCTAAAATCATGAGCTTGCACGATTCCTAGATTGTCTAATCAAACTATTACACAACAACAATAAACATAAAATTAAAAGTGTTCTATAATTCCAACAATCACCACAAAATGTACAGTTTTAACATAATCTCAACGATACCGAAAAAGGAAGGAACACACATAGCTAAAGAAATGGTGTAAAAAATTGGATTACAACCCGAACTCGAAAAATTTGAAAAATATGTTCCATTTTGCGAAAAAAATATGTTGTACCTGTTAAGGTCAAACTAATGAACAAATAGATGGCCTAAACGTGGGCAGCCCTTTGTCACTTGGATTATGTGATTTGTTCAGTAACAAAATAGAAAGTCAGATTATTAACACAGTTATACATCCTCCCACACTCATTTCTACAATACATAAACAGCATTCACGCTAACACCAAATTCATTTATGAAGAATCAAATGAAAACCATGTTTTGAAATACATGAACATCACAATAGAAAGAAATAC
>NW_013665850.1:209512-241903 GCF_000517525.1 Limulus polyphemus | reverse complement strand
ATTAACAAATTATACTCCACTAAACACATTGTCATCCAATATGTTTATTAACAAATTACACTTCCCTAAACACATTGTCATCCGATACATTTATTAACAAATTACACTTCCCTAAACACATTGTCATCCGATACATTTATTAACAAATTATACTTCCATAAACACATTGTCATCCGATACATTTATTAACAAATTATACTCCCCTAAACACATTGTCATCCAATATGTTTATTAACAAATTACACTTCCCTAAACACATTGTCATCCGATACATTTATTAATAAATTGTACTTCCCTAAACACATTGTCATCCGATACATTTATTAACAAATTATACTTCCCTAAACACATTGTCATCCAATATGTTTATTAACAAATTATACTTCCCTAAACACATTGTCACTAGAGCCTTAGCTAAATAAAAAAAAAATCAACAACGGAAGGAAACAAAGGAAAAACACCATAAACCCCAAAAAGGAAACAAAGTGCACAAACTCAGACACACTAATACAGTAGCGTAGGAAGCGGGGGCCAGCCCCCTCAAGTTTTAATCTGTCCCGGTAGTACTGCATAAAAATTAGAAAAATTACTCTCAGAAAAAGCAGGAGAATGCATAAAAATTAATCCAGAAACCAAGATCTTCCAGGGCCTTAAGGCGAGCCCTGAACCTCGGCCATAGTGGGTGCACTTGTGGCACACATTCTCTTGCTTCGCTTGTTCAAATAAACCTTGGACTGCCCACTTTTATGTTGCCTTCTACACCTCTGTAACAGGTGTCTTACGTAGTACGGTTATGCAACCAAATACATAGTAAATATTGGGAAAATGTGTCAAAAAATATGATCTAAACAGTAAAGAAAATGAGAATTATGGCATAAAATGTACCACGTGTTTCTTTCATCTTTAGATGAA
Organism: Limulus polyphemus; assembly: GCF_000517525.1. Taxonomy (NCBI): domain Eukaryota; kingdom Metazoa; phylum Arthropoda; class Merostomata; order Xiphosura; family Limulidae; genus Limulus; species Limulus polyphemus. The sequence continues at coordinate 240,991 of NW_013665850.1, read as the reverse complement.
AAAATGAACATCTAAATTATAAATGTTTCGTGCTAACACGCGTTAGATCGTGTACTAAATGTACAGCAAGCTGACTGTGTTGACCTTATCCTTGAGCTAGTTACACATTGTCGTGAGTCATATTGTCTTTGGTATTTCTGAACTTTCCCATGGAAGGTGTTGCTGTAGAACACCTTAGACAGTCGCTTAAGTCGTACAGAAGTTTAGAAATACCTGAAGACCCTAGCTTCTCTGTTTTTCCAAATGGAACTGACATAGAGACGTAGGTGAAAAATTAACTCTGAGAGATTTGATCCTATTTGAGTAAGTGTTACATATGTAATGAATAAGTAAAGTAATATTGTTTTACTGCAAACTTTGTTTCCATGTTCTTTCAGTCAGATTAAAATTAATTTTCACTTCATATACATTTCTTGCTGAACTTCTTGTTAGGGCGATTGCTATTCTTTTCTGTATTAAACCAATGTACCTAAGAATACCACATATGTACCACGTATAATGTAGATCTATAACGACAGCCTAAGACTAAACTTTAAGTGATAATGAATGTGATTCATTAGTCGAAAATATAGGCACATACGTGTACTATTCAATGTAAACGAATATCGAAACAATAAGCTGTAAGAATTATTGAATATGGTTATAATTAATTATACTTGTCATAAAACATTATGTTAGGCCTATTATATTTTTAACACTACATTCGTAATCTGGTCCATTAGGGATTCTTAACAATTAGAAGAGTACATAATAACACTTTTTCAACCTCACTATATTCGTCATATTTAACTCAGTGTGACTGAAATACTGTTATTATACATTATCCTAATCCTCGAAAATTCCCAAGGAACCGTATTAAGAATGTATTGTTAAAAATGAAATAGGCCTAACATAATGTCTTATGACAAGTATAATTAATTATAATCATGTTTCGCCAATTTATAAAAGGCGTTCACACCATAACAATTATTGAATATGGTTATTTGGTCGAAACCGTAAACACAACTATGTAACATTCGATATGAGTCTATGGTTGAAGCATTAAAGCATAAGAAGCACTGGATATGCTTGTGTAGTGAAATGTTGGACGCATTTTTCTAGCACCTAAATACTAGGAAGAAGTAATAACTACAGATGTTAATAAATATTTCACTCTCTAAACTGGTTTTTATTTCGCACAGCTTCACCTAACGAAACCAGTGAGATAATTTCATTAGGTTAACTGTATGTAAATATCTATAGAAGGAAGAATAGGTGTCATAAGAAACATTTATATATAGATATGTCTCCTCAAGGCGTTTTTCTATTAAAATAAGTTGATAATTTAATCAGAAGATGACGTCATATTAATCAACATCCCATTTTTTCTCATATTATGACATCAATACTGCTGCATATCCACGGCAAATTATCCAAATTTGGGGAAAATCTTTCCATGTTATATTTAGATGTAAAGCAGTGGTTCCTAACCTTTTTTGCTCCATGCCCCACTTCAACACCTCAAAAAAAGTTGATGCCCCCTTAATATAAAAACAAATTTGGTGTTGAAAAGGTATAATAATATAATGTAAAATTTAGAAATTTAGTTTTGAGCCGCGGAACTTTTTTTTGCTCTTCACACCCAAACTTGCTTCAAATTGCCCCACGTTAAGAATCACTGATGTAAAGGGAATCAAGGATTAAAGATTTTAAGACATTATAAGCATTTTTTATTTAAAAAACTTGCGAAAAATAAAAATAACAAATTGATAGATGTTTAATGAACGGAAGATCTAGATTTGTTTTTTTGTGGTTCGTCAATATTTTAAATAGGATTATATTTCATAAGGAACAAAATACCAACATAGAGAAACAGCATTATAGGTATGACAATTACCAAACTAATGTAAATTGTTGACGCTATTAGGCTGTTAACGATACGATAAGACATATAAATTAAAATACTTGTACGACATTTGTTCTTATGAAATAGGTTAAGATACTTGTAATGAAAGGTATATCTCTTGTTAACAAATTATAGTTATCATTTATACATATACAGATAATAGATGCTGCTAGTGTGCATTATGATAATGCTTGACTTGCTATCTTCAATAAATGTTTTACCGCTTCAGATACCTGGTTTCTTTACTTTGTTTGTTTGAAGTTATGCACAAAGCTACACAATGAGCTATCTGTGCGCTGCCCATCACGGGTATCGAAACCCGGTTTTTAGCGTTGTAAGTCCGCAGACATACCGCTGTGCCACTGGGGAGCCGGTTTGTTTAGACGTTATTTGGATGCCTTCGTTCTTCAAACTATATCAAGTTTATAAATTTGCTGCTGAAAAAATAAGAATAAATATAGTTTTATCAAACACTTTTATATCAGAATTTACCTCTTCCTATTCCGGGTTGTGTACCATGAAGACAATTATAAAGGCGTTAGTCGGAACCTCTTAGATTTTTTACTCAAGTTAAATATATTGTGAAAAATTAAACAAAAGCAGCTTGAAACTTTTTTATCTTACCGACGATTTCTGTTGACTTCTTCCAAAACCGTCGGCTACCTGGTCTTACAAGGTTCGTGTATCTATTCCAATGAAGTGAGTTGTGTTTGGTTTTGAGCACAAAGCTACACAACAGGATACCTCTGCTGCATCCAGCACAGATATCGAAACCCAATTTTTAGCTTATAAGCCTTTCTACTTATCGCTGAGCCACCGGGAAGGCGGTAATTTGTGAGGTAAGTTAATAATAAGGTAAAAGAAGCAATCAATTGTAATCCATATGTAATTCTTGGATATTTAAAATGTGTCAAAAAGTTATTAACTTTCATGATAATTTGAATAATACTCGTTGTCTAAACTAATGATTTTCATTAATACACACCCTCGTTCTTGCTCAGCAAACTACGAAAAGTATAGCAATTTATAAGCTTAATTATAAAATTACATTCCTGAGAAATAATTAACAAATTACCTCACAGAGATTTGCAAAATGTAAAAGAAAAATATCTGAGTTGAATCCGTGTTCAACCTTTACTTATAAATCGAATAAAATAGACATCTGTGGTTTATGGTTTTATCTAGTAATATGTGGAATATAATTTGCACTAACTATATCTACACAAGTGCTTTAAGGTGAAACCACACCTATTATCTGTATAACTAAAGAACAGCGTTGTCGTGGTACTTTATAAAATAATTTCCACCAAGACATACTACATAACATTAGATCTAACAATAAAGATGAAAACAGTTGACAAAGCACAGTGTTACACTATTTTCAGATTTCCCTGAAGATGTAATAAGTGTATTCCGAAACGTTCGAACCTTGTAAATATTTTATGCTTTATCAACCGTCTTCATCTTTATTATTAGACTTTGTTCTCCCAACCATGAATACATTGACATTAAACCTACATTAAGGTATGTTAGAGTAAGTGACATTTATAAGAAAGGGTTGGTTTTATCTTGGTATGAAGAGTTTAAAGAACGAAGGGTTATTACTATGATAGGATAAACTAGTACGCTTAATAAAGGATGAAAGGTGTAGGGCCTGCATTATAGTAGGAAAAACGATGATTTGTAGCAAAGTAATTGAACACTATATTGTTAGTAATGTATGCTGAAGTGTGACTTTTATTGGGAAACGAAAAGTAGAACATCTAGGAATATGTGTGAACTTAACGAGACCAGAAACCACCATAAAAACATCCCAAAGAGGGTCAGCATTGCAGTGGAAGTAAAAATTGGTCTTACTACATGATCAGAACAAAAAGTAAGCTAAATGACCGCGAGGCATTTTCCTCAAGATACCTTATAGAAATGATATATAGAGGACTGGAAGGACTATTCATTATATTCAGTGATCATTCTTGTGCACAGATTTCACAAAATAAATAAGAACTCTAACTTTTAAAAATACACAATAATTTATTGCATCTAATCAAAAATATTTTAGTTGTGAAAAAAAAGGTGCGTCAAAAAATGAATGAATATTTACTGTAAAATTATTATCAATGTTATAAGTGTAGCTACCAGTTTGTCCGCCAATTTTGATTTCATTCCTTTAAGTCGCACGCTCAATCCTTTTTTGGCCGCACCTTTTTTTCACACCTAAGGTGTTTTTGATTAGCTATCATTACTTTTTGTCAATACACACTAACAAACCACAGGAAGTAAGAAAGTAACAGTTTATATTAACCAAAATTAGCTTTAGGGTCGCAACAGCTCTACTATTCGGGACAGACCTATACTTTACAGGACCAACTAGATTCTTTAAAATATATAATGGTAGTTTTTCCTCTTTAAAACAGCGTTAATAACTTCCTTTATAGCAACGTTATGGAAACGAGAGTTTTTGTCATCACCAACATGCATTAGTGCAGCCGCATCAAGCGAATTGCTTAAGCTAATATTACGTAACGCTAAACGCTCTTTAATTAGGGGTGTTTAATAAAATTTAGCAGATTTGTGCTTCAAAATTGGTAATCAATAATAAACGTCTACCCGTATGATTCTTTTGAAAACTTGAGCTACAAACTGCTAACCTAGTTTACTTGACCTAACCAATATTTATGTATCTGCACGTGCTTTCACCCTACAGTTTTGTGAAGTATATAAAATCTCTTCTAGTTGTGGATTGAATTATATCAGACAAACAAGTAGAAAGTTGAAGTTTTGAATTAATGAACACAAAGAAAATAGTATAGAAAAGGTAAAAACCACTAATTCAGCCTTGGCGGAACATGTGGCTAACTCTTCACATAACCTTGAATGAGATAAGATTCAAATAGTTAAAGAAGTTAAGCTAAAAATGAATTAAACATAAGAGCATCTCTAGAAATTGTTAACCATAGAATGATTTTGAATAGAGATTTATCCCTGGGTACCACAGAAGTAAAATTTTGAAACTCCATTCTGTAGAGGACACTGTCGTGTACATATTATGCTCGTACACTTGTATAAAAATGAAAATTCCTGTGTTTCTTCTGGTCTCCTGAAGATGGTGGATTTTTTCCACCGAAACATATAGAGTTTTAAATTTAGAGACTTTAATTGTATAGAGTTTTTAATTGAGAGACTTTAATTGTATAGAGTTTTTAATTGAGAGACTTTAATTGTCTAGAGTTTTAACTTAGAAACTTTAATTGTATAGAGTTTCTAACTTAGAAACCTTAATTATATAGAGTTTTTAACTTAGAGACTTTAATTATATGGAGCATTTAATTTAGAAACTTTAATTGTATAGAGTTTTTAATTTAGAAACTTTAATTGTATAGAATTTTTAACTTAGAAACTTTAATTATATACAGTTTTAATTTAGAAACTTTAATTGTATAGAGTTTTTAATTTATAGACTTTAATTGTATACAGTTTTAATTTAGAAACTTTAATTGTATAGAATTTTTAACTTAGAAACTTTAATTATATACAGTTTTAATTTAGAAACTTTAATTATATACAGTTTTAATTTAGAAACTTTAATTGTATAGAGTTTTTAATTTATAGACTTTAATTGTATATTTTGCTTTTAACTGTATATAATAAATTATTGTGCATTTTTTTAAACGTTGAAGTTCATATTTATTTCCTGGAAGGATTGTTGTAACTTGTGGTATCTTTTGCAAGATTAGACTTATCAGGAGCCAACAATATATCCTATTTAGGCTCGTCGATTGAATTATCAACCGAGTCATTATAGTTTCCATGGCCTGCTCAAAGGGGAAAAACTGTTATTTTAGCATAACCTGCACAACCAATGGTAATGATATTCGTGAATCTATTGAGATATGCTAATTCTGAGAAAATATTGCCTGTTTTTGCATTTTCTTTTGCTGTAAAATACTTGAAACAGGTTCAAACATATACTCGTAAAGTCGTTATGCATGCAAACGTTTTCAAGCATGTTGTTGTTTCAAGTTAAGAACAATGGTTCTTATTAAGTTTCATTCAATTTTAAACATCGGGCGTACTGTCTACATTCAACACTTGACTTGTGACAACATAATGAAAAATAAATACTTATGCAGATTAATTCCGAATTCAAAAAGTTATCTGAGTTATTTTATAATTTACAATATTAATGTGAAATAGCAATGTATAATAATATATATCTAACATATTTAACTTTTAATATGTACAGTTCTAATATACTAAAAGATAAATGTGATGAAGCCCAAACTATCATTCGACTTACAACTTTTCACTGAGTTATATCAGATTCAGGAAATCATCAATAACCATCGATAAGGGCAAATAAAAAGAATGAGACTGGGGTTCACATAGTGGTGGAATATATATCTTATATTTGGTGTTTTGAAATGTCTTTTTTATGAAGGTTAGTCTTATTCTTTCGATGTGTCCTTGTCCAGGGTTACCAACGAGGGATGGAATACCATAAACCGATATAACTCAGCGACAAACCGAATGACAGATTTGACTTCGCATTTATTTTTAATATTCTAAACAGCTTCTTGGCTAAATAGCTCACAAAAATAAGTCAGTAACATTAATGCTGTATATTCTTGGAATGTTTATATAAATACACAATATGAATAAACGACATCTCAAAACACCAAAGCATATAGTTTTAATGCAGATATTTCTACGAATTAAGTACTAGTAATATTATGGTGCATTTTCTCAACCAGTTATCCATATTGCAGATTTAATTTAACAGCAAAACAGAAGAAGTTATTTTTGAAATATTTGATTTGAAAGTGGTATGTGCGCTTTCATTTACAAAGATAATATTATTATTCAAAATTCTACAAGTTACTGGTACTACAAATTGCTTTCATTGTTAGCTAAGCTCAAAACTAGGCCAAACTCGTAAGCTTATCCACTGAATTTATTACAGCAAAATGCCATGACTTGTAGACTTTTATTTACAGATAGTATAATTATTGTATCAGGTTTACATTACATTATGTATATTAATTGTCTTTTGTTTGGTTTAGGTTTTATTTATGGAGCAAAAAGTTAATGGGTCTAAAGCAAGAACGATTAGGCTTATTTATTCGTTGATTTGATTGTTATTTGTTGTTGTTTTCTTGTTCATTTATTTTTATTTATTTACTACGTACATCTATACGGGTAGAGAGATAAACATATATCTTTGATTGATAGATAATATTTAGAAATAACTAAAATAAATACGTAAGTAAACACAAGCATATAAACAGATACACCGTTACTATTGAGTATGAACTTTTCTTTGGTGTGTACTGTAATTTTGATTCATTCATTCTATAAACTTTATCCGTGCTACAATAAATCAGCCAAGCTAAGATTTAATGGCTTGGTTGTTGTTAAATGTAAAGATACACAATGTACTATCTGTACTCTTCTCACCACGTGTATCGAAACCCGATTTTTAGCGTTTTAAGCCTGCAGACTTACCGCTGAGCCAATGGAGACAATACTCAGTGAATAGATGTTATCAACACATAAAATGTTATTTTCCATTTTAACCTAATAGACCTTCTCATATTCGGCTTCTTCGGATTTTATATGAAGGACCAAAAGTAAAAGTCTATAGATATTTAGAAGAGAAAGAAAATAGAATCAAGTCTTATTGTAGCAATACATGACTTAGGTTATAATAGCATATTATTTTGCATATAGACTTCACTAAGACTAAAAACAGTGTTTGACTTTTGAGAGCTTTGTTAGACATATCATTCGAATCTATTTAGCCATATTTAAAGAATATTTAATCCTTATGTACCAAAATCAGTTTATATGACTATATGTTTGGTCGTGCTGATGTATTAGGTCGCGTTTTGGAACACTTTCAGTAATCACCCGCAAAAAACGTACATCACGTATAATAGTTAAACGAACCACCTAAACGTCACTTTATTCTCTAATACTGATTGCATCGGAAGAGACAAACATTCGGCATGTAATGAATACATAAAGGGAAACAACGCCTCTGTAGTCACAAAGAATATCAAAGAAGATTAGGGAAATGTTTTGAACGTTCGTAAGTGTCAACGATAGTTTAGTAAATTTTGTTCAGGTGACTTTAGCCTTAAAAACTGTGATGGAAGGGGCCGACATGTGGGAATTTATATTGATGCTCTGAAGATGCTTGTTGAGTCTAACCCAAGGCAACACACTCGTGAGCTGGCTCTTAAATTGCACGTCTCTCATGAAACACTACGTAAACATCTAAGGAATATGGGAAAACTCCATAAGGAAGGTGCTTGGGTGCCTCACAAACTCTCCGATGATCATCGTTTCCAACGTGCGAACATTGCCTCGTTTCTTCTGGCGCGTAATGCGCGTGAACCATTTTTGGACAGAATTGTCATCGGTGATGAAAAATGGATTCTAAATACCAATATTAAATGCCAAAAACAATGGCTCAGTCTTAGACAAAAACATTTTCGTCCCCAAAACCTGGACTCTATCCGCAAAAAAGTGATGCTTTGCACTTGGTGGGACATCAAAGGAGTAATTCATTTCGAACTCCTCAACCACAGCGAAATGTCAATGCAGTTATCTATAGTCAGCAACTGGAACGTTTAAATCAAGCCCTTCATCAGAAACGCCCTTTGCTGGTCAATCAGAAAGGTGTTCTTCTCCGCGACAATGCACTTCCATACTTTGGGGCCGTGTGTGCGTAATAAGAGTGACGATCAAAACTCACTATCTAGTTTGACAAAAGCAACCGAAGAGCTGCTGATGAGCGGTGTAGCTGGCTATTTTCCCTTTAGCCTATCTCTTGAAAATTATGGACAGCTAACGTAGATGGCTCTCATGTGAATTCGCGTGAAATTCAACAAACAATGAATATGAAACAGCCCCTAGTTAAAGAATTAAAAAAACGTTGGATTTGTTACTTCGGCATTGGATTTGTGAAACATGATATTTTTATTAAAGAAAGCATCCAACTTATTTTTAAAACGAAAAATCCAAATTTCAAGTATTTTCACAAGTTTAAAGAAAACTGAAAAAAACGCTTTTGTGCGATAAAGACCACATACACATGCATATATGGACAAACGTATCACTCCTCAAACTTTTTAATTAATATGTAAACATTATTTTGTTCTTAATTAAGATTGCAAAGGGTTGATATCCAATAAATTCTTAAAACTGTCATCACGATTAAAAGTAATTCATCATTATCCTAATATTTATTATGGTAATAGTTTTATTTTTATAGAATAAGATAAAATGCTTATATAGACGCTGTTTTTCGCCATAAGGTCGTGAATGCTTTGTTACGCAGCTTGTTCTAATGGCAGAAAATAGCACTAATCGAAATCTCTTGTGAGTAATTATTGTTTCTCACAAGAAAACATAATGTATAGAATATTATCTTTTTTTTTTGTTTTGTTTACCAATGTTCTCTTAGCTTACACGGTTGGTTCATCTTCACAACTCTTGTCTTACACAATGTGCTCTTAACTTGTATCATAAAGTACTATTGTCTCTGTCCTGATAAAAATATGAATGTTACACATGCAACTTCCAAACAATCAATGAGAAAGAAAATCAAGTACTATCTCGTCGTCTTCCATTAACAAACCTAGTCTCACCAATACGTATAGTTATTAGTAGCTTATAATTCTAGATATATGTTTAAGTATTACATCAGTTGGCGAGTCGAATGACACACGAATTTTTGTTGTCAAAATACTGATGAGTATTATACCATATATTGTTAATTATCTGGTAATTAGTCTATAAATCACGTTATATATATATATATATAATCCTTTGAAATAACACCGTACAATTTATGTTTGTTATTGGATAGGAAGGATATAATAAACTACTGTTAGCCAAGAATTAGGTCATTTAAGGCACGACTAGAAAAGTCCTATTATCGCTGTTTCCATGACACAATGTTTGTGTTTCTATGCCACAGTGTTAATGTTTCCATGACACAATGTTGGTGTTCCCATGCCACAGTATTAATGTTTCCATGACACAATGTTGGTGTTTCCATGCCACAGTATTAATGTTTCCATGACACAATGTTGGTGTTTCCATGCCACAGTGTTAATGTTTCCATGACACAGTATTAATGTTTCCATGACACAATTTTGGTGTTTCCATGACACAATCTTGTTGTTTCCATGACACAATGTTTGTGTTTCTATGCCACAGTGTTAATGTTTCCATGCCACAGTGTTAATGTTTCCATGACACAATGTTGGTGTTCCCATGCCACAGTATTAATGATTCCATGACACAATTTTGGTGTTTCCATGACACAATCTTGTTGTTTCCATGACACAATTTTGGTGTTTCCATGCCACAGTGTTAATGTTTCCATGACACAGTATTAATGTTTCCATGACACAATTTTGGTGTTTCCATGACACAATTTTGGTGTTTCCATGACACAATCTTGTTGTTTCCATGACACAATTTTGGTGTTTCCATGACACGATGTTGAAGATTTCTCGTCTCATTTTATAACTAACAAATATGTTTTTAAATTTCAATATTTCTTTATTACCAAAGCTTTTTTTTCTTTCTTTTCCAGAATAAGTATTGATTTCCAGTTATTGGATTTTCGGTCGTTCTGAATATTTTAGTTTTTAACGAGTTGGTAAAATAAGTATTATATAAAATACAAACATTTTAAATCCTTGAATGTGTTATTTATTTAGTATAATACAAACAATAAAAACGAACTAGAGGAGACATGCCATAAAGATTGTATACAAAGAACTTTCTACCACACATTATGTTTTCCCCATAAGTAAGGATATCCAGCAAGGTTGTAACCGTAAGTAGTTGGAAAAACGGCATTCTTGTAGCCATAGATTGCAGGAATATTAGCGTACCTGTAACCGTAGTAACTAGGGGCAGTAATGTACTTGTAGCCATGATAAACTGGAACACCAGCATACTTGTAGTTATAGAAACTTGGAACATTAGTGTATTTGTACCTCCGAACAAGAGGATCACTGGTGTATTTGTATCCTGGGACAGAAGGAATACTGGCGGCGTACTTAAAGCCATAGAAAGTAGGAGCAGAAGAGTAACTGTAAAAAGCAGGAGAAGCAGCGTAGGATACGGCATGAGTATCAGGAGTAGCATATGTCACTGTAGGGGCAGCAGCGACAACAACAGGCTTAGCCTTGTTAATGCTAGTATCGGCTGGGTCTTTGGCCTCTACACCAGGTTCGTTAGAGTGGATATTAGCATGGAAGCCGCTGCCATCAGCTACGTAGTTAACGGTGCGGGTACGACCGTCAGCATCTTTTAGGCCGTAGGAACCAACCTTGTTACCGAATGCATCGCCAGACTCCTTGCGGAAAGTACCGCCGGTAAGATGACTTTCATCATAACCAAAGTTGTAGTTACCCAAACTCTGTAAGAATGATAAAAGTTTACATGTCTTACAAACTTACATATTCAATATGGACAAGTATCACATGAAACAGTTTTTTCTTCTAATCCCATAAATGTCTATAAAAAATACATTCTAAATTGCACTTTCATGAATTAAGAAATTATAATTTCAAGTTATAACAAACTATGTAAAATATACTTGCATCTTGACTACGATGTTGAACGCTAGCCCCTGTGTTAACAATACCTGGGGTGTAGAGTACACCAGCCTGGACAGCAGCCACAAAAGCACAAAAGATCAGGACCTGAGGTGGAAGAAAATGCAACAGAATATTTTATGGTACAAATGTAAATTATATTTTTGAAAAATCTAAATTAAAATAACTAATTGTTTTTAGAATTCGCTGAGAGACTGAAGGAACGCCATTCTGTTAGGAAATGCTACATGAGAGATTTGTAAAGAAACAAAACCTGTGACAGCAACATCGTAACAGTAAACGCTGTATCTCCGTACACTTACTTATATTAAAAAATACGGTTCCCTATCAACATGACAAATAAATTAGCATCTTCAACAACATGAAGTATATAAAAATGAAAGACTAACACAAACTGTATGACAAAGAAAAAAGTATATTAACATCACTAGCTTATAGAAACAAGTGTTCACTAAAAATGTCATCAACATCATGAACCACTGTAATGGTTCATAATAGGGATCGTCCATTTGTTGTTCTTTATTTTATTTAATATCGTTCCGCCAGCCTACAGCAAAAATGGATGTGAGTGTTTTAATAAAACCTGGGCAGTATTTCTGAATAGATCATTGCACATTGTGTAGAGTAGTTTTAAGTTCATTTGACTACCTAGCGAATAACAGCGTCTGTATAACCGTTGACACCCAGTCGTTTTAATGTAGTATATGGTTTGTATGGAGCCTCATAATCTACTACATGCATATGTATATAGCTGCGTGTAGGCCGTGGATGTAATTTAATGTTTATATGGCAGGCGTGACACATGTACCATAGCGATTATTAACTTATTGTTGGAACTATATTGATTTGTGTATCATTTGTTTATGTATATAGTTCCTGTCCTGTTGCACACGACGCTGCTGACAGGACCACAGTTGTTGTTGTTTTGTTGATGTTATTATTTTTTTACCACTGCATGATGGATTTCGGCCATGTTACACAAACGTTTAGATTGTCTCCCATAACAGAAATCTTTAATTAAGCCGTAATTTAAAATATATATCACCAAGCTGAGTTTCCAGCATCGGATCGGCAATCACGGTGATGGCTGATGGTTGGTGTTGAATTATAGCCAACACTACGTGATTGCGAATCTTATAGATACTGCACATAGAGTAGCCATCCTTGAAGCTGACTATAAGGAGTAGCAAGAATCGTGCAAGCAAAAGATGGCGAAAATGATGGCGATTCTAGGGCGAAAGTGAGTTCGAAATTGTATAGTTATATATTTTATTTAGAAAATATTTAGTTTCAGAAATGGAAGGGGAAAGATACATTAATGAATTATTGTTAATTAACATGTTTTCAACCTGTAGTGTGCAGGATATCACTCTAAGAGGAAATCTGGCCAGCTAAAGGAGAACCATGGCCTGCCTTACTATGGCCAGCGACGAGGACAAGGAGGAAGAGTAAGCATAACAACTATAAGAAATATTAAAAATGGTTATTTGTATCCATATTCTATTATACTATGAGACATTGTCATATATTTGTATTAAATATATATGCATGCATCTATAGAGCTTCAAAACTCCATATGGCTATATATATGCATGTATGTATAAAACTCATGCGGTTACAAAATCCAGTCCACGTACCATTCAAGTATAGTTCAGTAGCCCCTCCAATACAGTGTTTACAGACTCCTCATATAGATACAGGGTATAAATGTAGTAGCTATATATATCTTACAAGCATATACATAACATGTGGTATGTTTATCACCATACATACAGTACCATTATCAATGATAACATTGTGACATCATTATTTCCCGAGAGAGCACCATACACCAACTACCTATTTCATTAAACTAAACTATTTCAAATAGGACAGTGTTGCTAATATATATTCATGTCCATAATAAAGATATAAAACTAAAGAAACAAGATTATTAAAAATTAATTTAAAAAGGGGTAATAAGGATCTTCAAAAAATTACAGAAACAAAATAGGTAGCTTAAGGTGAGAATGCAATCGCAAACAAGTAAACAAACAAGCTTAAGATTTGAGTCATATAGTTGACGTTATTTCATGAACTTACAAATCCCTATTTTGACTCCATGTCTAAAATTCACAACATTTAGGAGGGTCAAAATATGGATTTGTAGGTTCATGAAATAATGTCAACTCTGTGTCTCAAACCTTAAACTTGTTTATTTACATTTTTGCGATTGCATTTTCACTTTAAGCTACGTATCGTATTTCTGTACTTTTTTCAAGATCTCTATTCTTCCTTTTTAAATTAATAATTTTTTAAATTCTTGTTAGATATAGAAACGCATCTAAACAAACATTACTGAACAATGCTAGATATATAAAAACAACTAAAAATGTCATCAACACTATATATAAAAACATAGAAATAAATGTACAATAACAATACTGAACAGTGTTAGATGTATAGAAATGACTGTCAACTAAAAATGTCATCAATATTAGATATAGAAACAAATGTACAAGAACAATACTGAGCAATGTTAGCTGTATTAAAACATAAAATCTAGCATTTTCCAGAACCGCTGTTTTAACAATCATAGACTTTTACAAAACGAGAGTTATGGTTACTGAAAGTAAATATGTTGAAAGTATTAACATATCCAATAATTAGTCAGTCTCTTACCTTCATCATACTTTACACCTGAGACCAAAGTACCTTACTTGGCTTCTGAGGTGATGAGTGAAGAGTAACCAGACATTTCCAGTATTTATACTTCGTCTTGACGTTGTTCCATTTTACTTAGTAGAATCACGTGATATACATTGTAATTGTGCAATCTTTTTGTGTATCAGGAATTTATTGTTGAAGAAGGTCATTATTAACGCAGCACCGACAGGAGACGCCCCTTCAAGAGACCTTCTAGAAGTAAACCTACCAGACTAGATCACTTGACCTCCAAACCATCCCGAGATGACAGATCCTTAAATGGATGGATCACATTGATTGTAGTGATTTTTTTAGGGAACGAAAACGACTCTCTGAACTCTGTAGTAGTCGTCTATTTTACCCTGATCTGTTTTTTTCTAGCAGTGACCTGAAATTGTAGTTGTAGATGATAAGAGTTCTAAAAACTGATTAGCCCTAAAAAAGTATCTAAGACTAGGATTTATTTTTTTGACAAAAAAAAACTAAAAAAATTTACAGCTGTAAGCACTATATTTATCACTTCCAGTATCACATAGCATTTCGTTAATTTGTATCATTAAATCTGCATTTTTCATGATCCCCATTGCTGAGATTAATTAATTAAACTGCTGAACATAACCACTAAATACTTTTGTTAAAGAAACTAATTTATTTTTGGAAATTTGAGGAATGTGTTTAGTAAAAAGCGCAAAATAGTTTGTAAAACCTTAATAACTGAGATTTTAAGGCTTGAACAGTTAACTGTATTTTTAAATCCTAAACATTGGAGTTTATGATACTTGATCAATTTAGTTTGTAACACCTGAATAAATTAGTTTGTGTAAATCCTGAACAATCTAGTCTGTGAGAACTAGGTAACTGAATGTGTAAAACCTGTATAATTCAATTAATGAAACATAAAAAAAGAAAAAGAAATGTCAAGCACCTGATGATGGCAAACCAGAGTAACAAAAACGTGTGACGTGAATGGCAAACAAAGGAACCCAAACATTTTAGGTGATAACAAACCGAAGTAGCCTAAAAATGTTAGATGATGATAAACCGTAGTATCCTAAAAATGGTAGGTAATGGCAAACCAGAGTAGTCTAAAAATGGTAGGTTATGGCAAACCGTAGTAGCCTAAAAATGTTAGATGATGATAAACCGGAGTAGCCTAAAAATGGTAGGTTACGGCAAACCAGAGTAGTCTAAAAATGGTAGGTTATGGCAAACCGTAGTAGCCTAAAAATGTTAGATGATGATAAACCGGGGTAGCCTAAAAATGGTAGGTTATGGCAAACCGGAGTAGTCTAAAAATGGTAGGTTATGGCAAACCGTGGTAGCCTAAAAATGTTAGATGATGGCAAACCGGAGAAGTCTAAAAATGATAAAGTTTACATGCTTCGGCTTCTATGTTAGATCTGGGTTAGTACATTTTAATGGTTTCATGAATTATAACGTGTTGTTCCCAATTTTTCTTGTGTTTTATATTACTATGAGCATGAAGTAGCTTCTGTGTAATTCAGTTAATAATACTTAAAGATTGCGTTTAGTAAAACCCTCTTACTTTAACGCATAAACATTAAATATATCAAACAATGAAAAAATCAAATATTTCAATTAATAAAACTTAAAGAATAATAATTTATGAAATCTTAACGTCCAGTAAACAAACCCTAAATGATACCATTAGTGGCCTCAATATTATAATCAAGTCATTATATTAAAACAGTTAGTAAAATATAACGTTTTAGTAAAATATCATAATCTGAAATTAAAAATAAGTGAAATAAAATTTATCAAACACACTTGAGTCTAAACATTTTCTGTCAAATTTATCAATACATAAATTTGTCTATGAATTAGTGTTTTGGATGCATATCGGAAAGTCTAAACTTCGAACCGCGCTATACTGCTGAATATACTCCGCATTTTCAGTTATGGGAGTACTACAACTGTAACAGTCAATATCGCTAGTCAGGTAAGATTAGCCTCATCAGGCTTGCGGAACTGCTGTTCCCCCTTAGTTACCAATTCTAAATTACGGTCGGCTTTACCTGAATCTTCGGGTTTCTGATCTGGTCGCTTAGCCCACGAGTCGAAAAAAATGGTGTCGTTCAGGTTGAAATACCATATACCGATAGGTGAATTCATGCTGATAATTTCTTTTTCTGCTATTTGATAACAAAAATTAATTGATATTAAGTTTTTATAATAAAACAAAATTTACATTCGTGTCTGCTAGTCAATTTTCCACAAAGAAGGTGTGATGTCAAGGTTTCGTAGCGAACTGTAGGCGTAATGAATCACAGTAAACACACCCAAAACTGTCACGCTAGTATTAACAAAAACATTTTATCGAGCGTCATTTTAACAAAACTTAAATACTTTGTTCTTTATTCAGCTCTAATTCCTTAGACCAGCTTTCAATAACGCGAGTTGATAGTAACTTCTGGCAGTTGGCCTATAAGATTGTTTCCCACTTCATCTGCCCAACAATGTGTTAACCGAAAATCACCAACGACGTGTTAAGATTAGAATAACCAAATTTTATTAATCGCTTTGTCATTTACCTATTTTACATTTTAAGCTCTTTCGAAGACTGTCTGATGTTCAAGATAGGACTGATCCTTAGAAAATTATCATTTTCTTTTAATAAAACAGAGCTTCATGTTTTGATTATAAAGATCGTCAGTAGCAAAAGCTTGAAACCCTTTACCTTACATTTGTTTACCTTAGTGCAAATCTAATCGATGGGCTATCTGGGCTGTATTCGCCGCTGTGATTGAACCTCGAATTTTAGCATTATAAGTCCTTAAGCTTACAACTGAGACACTAAATAACATTAAATTACACCTATATATTAGAAATTACAAAAAATACCTCTTTTTTCTTTTTGTAAAACCCAGGTACTTCTGTCACGTAAACCTTAATATCACACTTGTGAAATCTTGTTACCTCAACACATAAATGTTCAATAAATCCATTTAATGAAACTGATGGATCCAAGTTTACATGTGATGCAAGTAAAGCCTGAGTTGCAGTAGTCCTGCTTGAACAAACAAATATATAACAAAACATCTTCTTAACATGCGTATCCTCTCAAGACTAGTGTAATTTTTGTCTTTTTTGTGCCCATCAAAGTCTTCTGGCTAAATTATATGAAAATTTAATCCTTTAAAAACTTCAAATTTTAAGATATAATCAGGATTTTTTTTTGGCTAAACTGACTGCTTGATCAGGAATTATTTCTTACAGATCAGCTTCTAGGTAAATTTAGCTGTTTATCTATTTAATTAAAATAGTAACGTGTGTGCATGCGTGGAAAGCTTTTTAAACTTCAATAAATTATGCAAAAATTAAATTAGAAATAGGAAAGTACGGGCGACGTCACAATACAAGATATGTATTGGGGAATGGAAAGAACCCATCTCATACAGCAGTGCTTATGTATTAAAGTTTTGTTTGTGAATTTCTTCATTTGTTTATGACATTTATAGTACTGGTACCGTCACCCCGTTGAGGTTTAATGTTCCCTCCCCTGATACCCAGGTTTTCAAAGCGTAAGTAATTCTTGTCTCTTAATAGATAAGTTTATAGGTTTGTCATTTTTGATCAGACCATTCAGCTCAAAGTGCCTTTTGTACTACAGGTGTCTGGTGGGTTTCACGTGTTGTAGAAAAGGTTTAACCTCGCAGCCATTGAGACGTCCCGCATGGCCATCAGATTCGTTGAGAAATCTACGTACCTACCATCAAAAGTGGGTAGTCAACGCAAGTCGCTTAACTGTTTTAATAATACTTTTAATTACACAGCACTGCCTTAACATTTTATAAATTTTGTGGATTCAAATACAAAACACCACAACCAAGAAAGTGTTTCGTACGCGAAGCATGAGTTTTTTTGTTTGTTTATTTTCCCTAGTCACTAATTAATACAATATATAAGTAAAGTAAACTGTAATTCAGGAAAAATTTACCACATCCTGTAGGTAAACTCAGTACTTGATCACAAATTATTTCTTTCAACTCAGCTCGCCCGTTTATTTGTTTTAGCGCAGAGCTACACAATGTGTTATATGCGATTTATCCATCGCGGGGAATCGAGCCATGGGTTTAAGCGTTTTAAGTCGCTGACTCACCGGGGGATCAGTTTGTATATAATCCAAGCGATTTACTTAATAGAAAAACAAAATTTAAACGTAGTAGAGTAAACTTATTACGTTTATTTTTTCGGCTAACTATTTTCAACGCTTATTAATACATTATATAATTTAAAATAACAATAAATGATAAATCAATTATATATATTTATTCATAGGACCAATAAATTTTGAACTATTGAAAATGCCATTATTTTTCAAATATTACAAGTTTCATTATTTTGGTAACTGGTGTCATTTCGCATATTTTTTAATTAAAGAGAGCGTGCGTGCAATACCCCCAAACTCTGAATCACATTTTCTGGGATGCTCGTTTGTTTATGCACAATGGGCTATCTGAGCTGTACCCACCACGTAGGTCAAATTGCAGTCTTTAATGTTAAAAACCCCCAAATTCACTGCTAAGCCACCAGGAGGCTTATTTGATAAACCAGACTCACATGTCCTATCTTATTGTAAGAACGCACGAGTGAAAGCAAAGTAGAATATGTTATATATAATATGTCAACCACACCATATCTGCTGTATCAAGTCCTGACACGACCTTTTCACTAATACCACAGCTCATCAGGCTGGCTGGGATATAACAGAAATAATAGTGGTCTAGGCGCTATATACATATCATCAGTTTTATGAAAAACGACTGTTATGGTGTGAGCCAGATTAAGCAAATGAATTGTAATTATTATCCATTTTATTTAAGTCATTCACATATCAGATTTTAAGGGTAAGAATTAGTGGCACAATGTTATTTATTTTAACACCATTTATTAATTTGTGTATATATTATATTTATTATTGCTACTTATTTTAATAAAAATTAGAACTACAAATGAACTAGCATTTACTCTCCCCATATTATCTGCTTCATCATAATTCAACACTACAACGTTTGTAACCTTTATCCATTCATCATAATTTCACAAACTATTAATATTCTGGCCTTTCTCTCTGCATACTTTCGGTTTTATGCGGTTTCCCATTTCATACCGATCTCTCTCCACTTACAGAGAAGGGCTAGTCTCTGCGTAAACTTCTAATTAAATTGCAATTTTTTGTCTTGTATCCGATACAAAAAAGTGTTTTCATTTCATCGTGAAACTTGTGTCCAATCATGAAAACTTTATGTCATAATTTAGTTCAACTCCATAAGTAAAATATCTCGTTATAACGGTTTGTACTTTACCCTATAGAAGTTTTCTTACCTGAAATACCACAACTTCAATGGATTTGCAAACGTTGAAAAACCATATCGACTTTCGTAATTTATTCTTATTAAATCTCAAAACAACTCACATTTTTATTGTGTAGATATTCTTTAACTGGTCTGAAACATTTTAAATGTAGCACCGTTCTTGAGCTTCATTCCGTAATATCGATATATTATGTAGTGCATGGTTAGCCGAGAAGCTCAAGTTCATACACTGATATATCTTACAATATTTATATATTAACTATTACAGTTTAATACATATTTTTGCTAAATCTTTATGGTAGTGTCTGTAATTATTCAAAAAGGTGTTTGATCTTGCTCAGACCCACAATCATTATTATATTCGTTAGTAATAAAGAAGTGAAATAATGATTGGGGGTCACTTTATTTACAACCAGGTCTGAAACCCACTTTTGCTTGAAAAATCTCAAACAAAACTTACGTCTTTCACACGTACGTAGAATGCAAAAAGGATTTTCTTCGGTTTTATAAAAAATTGTCACAAGTGTGTATACTTTTTCGAGTTATCCTTGTGTTTTACCTTTGCAATGGGATTAGTTAACCTAGGTCGTAGCGAAAATATTTTTTTTCTTCAAATCAATCTCAAATATTATACACATTTTTACTCGTGTTCAGAGAGAGGGAAGTCGAGGGAAATTTCTAAAAGATTACTTTTATTAGCGTTTATATAGTCTATCGAACAAAAGTTTTATTTAAAATGAGCTATCAAACAAGCGCGTGGAAGATGTGTCGGTGATTGGATCACCAGGTATAGGCATAGGGGTGAGCTCCAAGGTAATTGAAATAATGATGACCATAAGCTGGAAGACCATACGCATAATTGTAAGTGTGGGCGCCAGGTATGACCCCAGCGTAGTTCAGAGCAGGAGCCGCGGCGTAGGTCAGAGCGTGGGCGGCAGGAGCAGCAACAACCACTCCTTTATTGATGGAAGTGCTGGCAGGATCCTTAGGTTCGACACCGGGCTCGTTGCTTGAAATGTCAGCACGATAACCAGCGGCATTAGCAACATAGTTTACTGTGCGAACACGGCCGTCAGCATCCCTTAAACCATAGGAACCAATCTTGTTGCCGAAGGCATCGCCAGTCTCCTTGCGGAAGGTGCCGCCTGTCAAATGTCCCTCGTTGTAACCGAAAGCCTATGTTCTATAAATAACGACATTAAAAAAGAGAATCGTTATGATAATAAAAGTATTGAATTAAAAGTTGTGATATAGCTACTTTCGATGATATTAAGCTTTTGAAAGAAAGATCTTAACTTTTGAATATTCTATTAGAAAGAACTGACATAAATGATATATGAAAAACTCACATCACGCATTAAAATATTATAGTAGAAGTGAACAAGAACTATCTGCGTATACAAAAGAATAACATTTTTAAATAACTCACTTTCTCCCAAACGTAAATATACAAAACATAAATCAGCAAATTAGGAACTCGTGGCTAAACAAGTGTACTGTAATATGAGTTTGACATGGAATTTTTATGCAAGTGAACGTGAAGAATGATAACGTGTCAATTGATAAAAATGAGAAGACAAAACAATAAAGTGTTCATTAAACTGACAAATGTTTATAGCATTGGCCACATACTGATCCAAACATGATCTAAATTGGCCACATACTGATCCAAACATGATCTAAATTGGCCACATACTGATCCAAACATGATCTAAATTGACCCCATATTGATCCAACTATGATCTAAATCTCGAGAAAAATATGATTGTTTTATTGTAAGTTGAATGTTTCAGCTTCTTGCCTTACAAAAGCTTACTTGTGAACTGCTCCCGAAGATATACAGTTGAAATGTTGATCAAATATAGAGATTGAAATCTAATTTCCTAAACGTTGCGCAGCGAACATTATACATAATTGACATTACTTAGAAAATACTGTTTCTGGCTTGATAAGAATTTACTATAACTGACGTTTCGACTTCTTTAAAATTTTCAATAAAATTCTAATGAAATATACTCATTACGATACTAAACCAAAATATTTAAGTTTAATTTTCCTTTCTTTTTGTTGTTGTTGTTCTGTCAAAAATGCATTTTTGAATAGTTAGAATTATCTATATATTTGTCTAGGAATTTTAAAAAAAATATTCTTGCTGTGTTAAGGTAGTTTATAACGTAATCATTTGTCTTTGTTGTAATATAATCTGTATTAGTCTAAGCACTATAATGAAACACATAGCTTTAGAACAAAGGAAGATAAACACAACTGCTACTAAACTCTTTCTTTGTTACTAACCTAAATATTATTTATGGCTTCAACAAAACTTAAACACTGTATACTTACATCTTGTCGACGATACTGAGCACTAGCTCCAGTTCCAATAAGACCAGGAGTGTAGATTAAACCAGCTTGGGCAGCGGCTACCAAAGAACATAGCACTAACAGCTGAAATTAAAATGTGCATTTTATCAAAATAAAGATAATTTTTACTGTTATAGATATCATAATATAAAAATCTCTTTCTTTCAATACACGAAAAAACATCAGATTTTTAAATATATATATTAGTTAGAGTTCACAGTAGGCTTACCTTTATGATTCGAGTGAGCCTTCTTATTCTTTACTTAGTAATGACAATGTCCCAGGCTCTAAAAATCAGAGCTTTTATATACATTTCATATAGGTAGCTAGAGAATACGTGATCCACTGAGCTTTATTATATTGGAAAAACAATAGAATTTGGTCAGAAAAACAGACAAAGGAATGGGGGGATGAATTTTTCAAAGTTCAGTCTCGCTTACCCATAATTACATCCGTTTACAGAGTCTACCATCCTGAGTTCTTCCATCAGTATTCCTCTCAATGTCATTTTTAACTATTGGCATCCTTCAAAGTGCAAGCCGGGAACGTAATATTACAGCGTTCTTTCCTCAGCAACCTTGATCTAATTTCCCAGTAATGTGAATAACTCTTGCAATAAGATCAGAAACTCCATGAGGAAGAATGGAAGCAGCCAGAAAAGCCGTGTGGCCAGTTAAAAAAAAAAGAAAACTGGTGTTTGTCATGTATGCAAAACAGGAAAATAGTGCTATAAAATCTAGATTTTCACGTCTCAGTTTTCTTTGTCTTAAATTTTCGCGTTAGACCTGGATAAATCAAGTTCTCTTAATGAAAGAATAAAATTGTCTTGTGTGTATCCTATGGTAATTCACTTCGTGTGTTTGTCTGCGAACTCCTCCCACACTTTTCGAGCTACCAGGAACAAACTTAGTATGCAGACATAGACAAGCCTGGGGAGTATCTTTTCTAATATATAGCATAGTTCTCCTATCAAGGGATACCAAGGAGGCTAAAACGCGCCAAAAAGATTATCTGAACCTGATAAAAGTCTAATAGTAGGTTTGAGGGTCGCTGAATCCAAATGTGGCATCGAAATCCCAGAGGTATTTATGTTTGAAACTACTAAAGGAACCATACTTGGTACACGTGCTTAAAATAACGTGTAAAATCATAACGTGTATTTTGTTTTTGTGCGGACACTTTTTGAGGTAGTTATTGAAGTAATTGTGAATAATTTAGGAAATTTATTAGTTCACTGGGGCCTCTGTGAATCATGAGGAACTTTGATCCCCGCAGCAGAGTATGGGCATTTTATGCTAGTCACAGGTAATTGTAATAAGGCAGACAGCTGGTTACAGTGAACCTTCGAGAATGCAAAGTAAACGAAATTTAAAGTTGGAATGTTTTTCTTATTTGAATCTCTGCCTACTTTCCCATTCTGAAAGAATGTTTGAGTTTGTCTGAATTTTTCGTGAGATAGCACAGCAATCAAACTTGTCTGATTAAAGTTAAACACGGTGATATTTTTAACTACTGTCCATGAATTGGTGAAAGATGATATGGCCCGAAAGTTCATCTCAAAATAATGCCTGGTTATATATGGTTACTCAGTTTGTGCTGGTGTGTTTCAGAGTGAGTTCAGTGAGAAAAACGAAAAATCATTCCATGTTTTCGGTGAAATCGTAAAAGTTGACAGCAGGATTTTTAATTGATAACAAATACCGAATACACAAATAAATTATGATGCGACTTTACTTTTTACAAAACTTTAAAGTAAATCAAGGGTTTAGATTTACAAAATACATCTTGTTCCAGAGAAGTTGTAATGGATATAGAAAAAGAAACACTTAATATTAAAACATCGGATAAACAGGTGTTAGTTATATGCAAGAAGTTAAATACGCTGAGAAATTACAAATTTATATAAAATATTTCAAATAAATTGAAACAAGCAAAAACTACCAATACCGAAAACAGTACTGTAACATAAGAAAATAACACCTGTATACCCGTTTTGACAATTGTATGCCAGTTCCTTTATAAAACAACCTCGTACTAAACCTCCTAAACAGAGTTTACAATAACTATTCTTCCATCCATTCCATCTTACTAAACCTCCTAAACACAGTTTACAATAACTATTCTTCCATCCATTCCATCTTACTAAACCTCCTAAACAGAGTTTACAATAACTATCATTCCATCCATTCCTTCCTACTAAACCTCCTAAACACGGTTTACAATAACTATTCTTCCATCCATTCCATCGTTAATTCTTATATTTTCTTTATTCGTCAAACAAAGTCTTCCTATAACAACACGGCTTCACAAACTGATTAACGTTTTTGATCTACAAATTACACTATGCATGATTTTCCAGTGATCCTTCATAATATATTTCGATCAAATTACACCTCCTGTCTATCCTACTGTGTTCGTCAACCAGTATACTTTTAGTGATCTTTAGCCCTAGTGCCAATTAAACGTAAGAATCTCTGAATATATGGGTATTTCGAACATCGTCTTCGTATTCTCGTGGCAGGTATTTTGGTATTAAGACCAGGGGTGCTCGGAAAATGAATAATTCTCCTTCGTTCCACTCGTAATATTGAAGATACACTTATTAAAGTCCAATCGCTCCAGTATTTCAAGCAGAACCAGATAAAAACTTTGAAATCCCTAAGTGCTTCTCCTGCCAGCATACGTGGGGTACGACTTGTTGCAGATCTCTTTCTGAATGGCCTGGTGCTCCAAGTTGATTCTTATTTTAAAGTTGTAACCTCGGATTCCTCCAACCACGAATTACTCATGAAAGAAAACTTACAGATATTGATAGGACATACAAACTTAAGAAGTACTCAACTCCTTTCAACTGTCTTTATTTTAAATAAGTTTATTTTATTTTCTCCTACGCATATGAACGCTATCTTCTTTTGTTCCGTAGACTTTTTAAACATATACTCTTATATTTCAGTAAATTTTCCTCGATATACAGATGATTAAGTACATTATATTGAAACGATTTTGACGCCTCATTACGTAGTTACAGGCCATATCGCTATGTCTAGTCATGCTCTTTCAGATGAATCTGACCTATAACGTTCTTTCCATTGAAAAAGCCCTGTGTCAAAGTTGTCATCTCTAAAGCACTCCTGTATTCTTGTTTTCCATAATCCATCTAGTGTACGAGGACGACGGTTTCCCGTTTCAACAGTCCGATCGCACGAGTATCTATAGGCGCTGCATCCGGCGACTTGACAGTTATGTCTTCGTATGGAATAACATGAAGTCCCTCTTGATTCTCCAGCTGTTTTAGACATACAACAGCTGAACGGGATGTATGACTGGAAGCCTTATTTAGCGAACCAATACCTTGTTGGTCTCGTTTCTAGAGTGAGATCTTCCTTGATTATCTTACACACTGTTGCCTGGGGCACGTAGACGGCTTTTGCCACTGACCTTTATGCTCATGGATTCTCGTCTCTTACAAGACGCCGCACTTTTCTTAGTGAGGTACGACTTGTTGCAGATCTCTTTCTGGATGGCCTGGTGCTCCAAGTTGATTCATATTTCTTTGTTTTTCAATATCATAAAGTACAAAGAATATCCCCCATCTTAGAAATTCTAAATCCCCAATATGAATACACCTTTGTGACCTGAGTGTATGAATATTTTGCATTGGAAAAGGCTGTTACATTCTATTCCCAAAAGAGACAAATTTTCATCAGCATCACGTTACCTACATAGTGTTACACAATATCCAAATGTAGTTCAGATACATGCCGTTGAACCACAACGTTTTGTGGTCGTTACGTGACTTGCTGATTTGCATATTCAAAATCCTTCTAATAGAACGTACTCGGTATTTAATAGTCTTCCAGTTTGTATGTATGCATATTGTGTATATTCTTCAATTTATGTCTGTCTACAGATTGCTGATAATTTAATATGTAGATTTTGAAACATTTCATTAAATACAGTTACAGTTGTTACCGTCGTGTTTTTGTTTTTATTAATTAAATTTAACATGCCTTCGGCGAATAATGAATCGAATCTTAAATATATGAACAGGTTTTAAGCTTCATTATGTATCAAAAACACATAGAGTTTATTCGGTATACAATATGTGCAAGTGTAAGGCATACAAAACTTATAGAGAATAACGAGAATGTGTGCATACAATGTTCCAATGAGATAGCATTTCAAACATATTAAAACAAAATTCTGATCAAATAAGAAAAATTAACCTTTCGTAAAAAATATAAACCAGTAATATATATATTCTAAACCATCATTATAGGATTGTTTTAGTAGCATTTGAGTATTCACCGTGTATTTTTCGGTGTTATAAGACGCACTTTTTTTACCCCAAAATTTGATGTCAAAATTTGACTTGCGTACCGAAGGTATGAATAATAATAATAATAATACCGAAGGTAGGAATAATATATACGATATACACAAGCCATGCGTAAATATATTTCAATAGGCATGCATAGTTTAGTTCAATTGAATGTGTTATTTATACAATAGTAGTTTTCTTTTCTTTTAAAAACATGACTGTATAATGCTCCCTAAATAATAAAAAAATAAATTACAGTGAAAGCAATAAAGATTTTGTAGGTTTTGAACCAAACTAAATAACAGTAAACCTTTTTTTTATTTACGGTATTTTCTTATTTTGATGTTTTGAGCTCTTTTGTGTTTATAACAATATATACTCATTTTTAAAGTATCAAATTGAATTTTTGTTCAATAAAAATCTTTCAAATGCGACTGTACCTTTTTTTACCACAAAACTTTGTCTTCAAAATGAAGGTGCGTCTTATATTCCGAAAAATACGGTAGTTAAGAATCAGTAAGCCACTTCATTAGGTATTTAAACCTGTTACCTTACCTTTACAAGAAGGTAAAAATTAGCTGTTATCTTTATTTATAAGATCAGAAATCACACTGTTTTTGAAAGCATACCTTCAATTTACATTTCAATACGAAAAAAATATTCAATATAGAAGATGAAGACACATCGAAGGTTTTTATGACAAGTGTCATATTTAACATGAAAGTGTCACCTCAGCCTTGGGTGTGTGTGTCAGATAAAAGGTTTATTTCTTAATTCCCAAGCGTTCGATGATGACCATGGATTAAAAGTAGTGGAGTTTGTATAAAGAACATTTAACCTTGAATACGACCTTGAGTTCTAACAACATTAATCTAAATTAGCTCGTTGACTGAACACGCTTTAACCATATCCTGCTTAGAAATAGAATATAGTTGCCCACATTTTGAGAAATTACATTTTAGATTACGTAAAATATACACAGTAATACTGGTTAACTATACGCTATCGTCAAGAAGTGTTCTATGTCGAAAATCCACATAAAAAAAAAGTAACATAGTTGGAAACAATTCTAAAACTACCTAAAATATAGTTAGATTGGTTTCATGACATAGGAGATTTTATCTGTATTATAGACGTACTTACAAGTTTAATTCAAAAATACTGATTTTTAATGTTGCTGGTTTTTTTGTGAAGTCTGGTTCACCTTTTTACTAGAGAATACAAAATTATCAGAGAAACAATGACGTAAAAAGTAAGAGAAATTTAACTGCTTTCGTAACTAATAAAAAAGGCCATGCGATATTAAACGCTATTCTTGATACTTATTACATTATTTATTGAAATAAGATTGAAATTCGGCTTTCATTTTTGTTCAACTCATTTGATGCTAATTGACGTAAAGATAACAACAATATGAAAAAGACCACATTCTTGGGAAGTACTCTATACCACTCCCAGTGTTTTTATTTTGTTTTTAGCTTTAAGTCTTATGGTCGTTTTCGTAATGTTTGACCCTGAATTTGCTGAATTATATAAATTTTACCATTTAACCACGTTTAGTCATGCTTTAGTTTTTCCTTGAAATCTTATGGTCGTTTTCATAAAGTTTGCCCTTGAATTTGCTGAATTATACGAACTTTACCATTCAACCAGTCATGCTTCTGAATATCATCACAATTGCAGACCTCTTTTGTCACTATACAGCTATAAGTTTCTCTTTGTTGCTATAGCAACCTCCTCTTGTAATCATAAAACAGTTTATAACAATACTTAGGTGAACAGTCTAAACCAATTCAAAATAATATAAATATATATAAGTCAGTTTAAAATTGTGTTAAGATTACAAAACTTTCATTTATCAAACAGCGATCTCTCAGGTTGTGTACATTATTTGAGAAAGGGTTGTGAAGCCTAATGATTGTCGAATATTATTTTTAATAATCCGATTATTATTTACCTCTCCTTGTGTTTCTGGTTTAATACACCTCGATATTTTTGCTTTCATTTTTATTCATTGACTAATGCGTACATTGTACCAAGTACTGGGTGTCATACCTTGGATTCTCGGAATCTTACTAACTTTTGTCTTTACTGGAAGTTCTGTCAAGTAAGTTAAATTCCCAGTTGTGTCAGGGTTTTTGACAACACCCACCCACCATGTCCAAATATCATATAACGAAGTTGGGTTAAAGAGTTTTTTATACTTTCCAATATTTTTCTCATCGTATACTGTTAGAAAAGAATCTGTTTTGTGACATGAATTAATTTCTTTTCAGGAGATTTCCTGTTTCCTTCTACTGAAAGATGCAGTTATAATGATATGTATACGTAGTTAGTATTTACACTTTGATTTTTTTTATCTAATCAATTAACATTAAGTTGTAAAGTTAATATTGTTATTATTTTCAAAGTACACTATGTAATGTTACTACAATTAATTAAGTTTAAGCATATACCCCATTTCAAATCCTGTTTAGGATTGGCATTTACTTTTCTCCAGAAATCCAGTAAGAACAGGTAGAAAAATAAATACATTTTCTTCAGCTTAAGCTTTAACATGAGTGTTATAGATTGGTCTCTTCAGAATCCGGAGTGCCTAACGCTTCCAGAAAAGGTGGAACGTTGCTATAAAAGAGGATAACAGTTTTCGCTCCAGGGATGAAAGTTCCGATTTCAGCGGGTCCACCTACTGTATGTCCTTTAACCACTAGTGTATTAGCAGCACTGGCTAAATCTACGCCTTGTTCATTGGTGTTTATTTCAGCGTTGAAACCTCGGTCATTGGCAAAGTAATTAACGATCCGGATCCGCCCGTCAGCAGCTCTAAGCCCGTAAGAACCAATAACATTGCCGTCAGCGTCAGAGCTTTCCCTCCGGAAAGACCCGCCGTCCTTGTGGTTTGCATGGTACCCAAACACAAACTTTCCCTCAGACTGAAGAAAGAAAAAAAACAGACAGTACCATCAGTACCAGTATATGTTCAATATGACGAAGCGTTTGTTTTCAAACATCGTCTGTAAAATAACAATGACTCCAGAAATATCTACAAATTACATACGTAGTATTATAGAAATTGTCTGTAGTTGCCAGTAATATATTAGTATTGCCGTACATGATAGTTAATACAACTGGCTAGTTATGATAGTGCGTAATATTATGCGCAAGTCATTGCTTAGAAGTTGTATAATAATATATATCACGTAACAACTATCATACTTTGTAAAATAACTTCTAATTTATTGTTATGATACTACATAATATTATGCATATGTCACTGTAATGAAACTGCGGAATATCATATATTTATTTTTCATCTCACAATACATGTTAATTACTTACATCACCACTATGATACTGAAGACTCGTATCTCCCCACTTAGCTTTTTTATCTAATTTCTTGGTATCTTTCTTCGTGAGTTCTCTAATAGGTTCAATTGTACCCTTATTCGAAAATTCAGTCATTGGCGGGACTGTCTCGTCCTGATCAGGTTCGATCGGAACACCACCTGTGGCAGCCACGATTATCATAATTACTAGGAACATCTGAAATAAAGTACAAAATATAAAAATTATTCAACGGAGTTTTAAATACCTTGCGTATTTGATCAGTAGTTTTTAAAGCTACATCTTTTTGCTCATTTTAAACTTGTACTTTTCAAACTTTTTATCTTTAAAAATGTTTATAAAACTCAGTAAATAACATTTTTATTTAGTTAGTTTAATCTCATAAACTGTATTTATAATAATGTTATATTACTAGTAAAACTAAGCTAACTAGTACTAAACCATTATAAATATATTTATGTAGAACTATATCACAGCGTGTGTTATTGTCAATATTGAAAATTAAATAGAACAATTTTTAAAGATATTTTTTCAAAATACTTAGTGAAAACACATCTTAACATGTTACAGAACCACTGTTATACTCACTTGACATACCCACATTTTGACGTATAGCAAATTCAGTGATTATAAACGAATCTATTAAACTTGGTTTAAAAAAAAATTTCGTTATTTGGAACCACTTGTCTTCACGGAGATACCAGTTTCAAATGGCAGGTCAGCACGCTGAACAGCTTAAACTCTATCAGAAAACTGACTACCGTGTTAGGTTTGTGTTGCGTCTTTCTTTATTCTGAAAGTTTAAACTGATTACGTTTAACTGACACGTACATTTTTGCTAGAAATCAGGACGATACTTTTCTCTACCCTGTGAGAATGAGCTTACAGTTTTCCCCATGCAAGTGTGCCTTGAAACAGAGCGATGGCACATGGTAGTCAACAAACCTTGATCTAGTTTTTACATTGTAAAATATACGTGAATTGGCTTTCATCAAGGACTACCGCAACTGGTTGATAGAAAATTTATTTTCACTTGTAAAACATTGATTAGTCAATCTAACAGCGATAAATAAAAGCTCATTAACAGAAACAGAGCAGATTGAAAGAGCTCGCGGAAATCAAAAATGTACACAGTTTGTATATGAAATCTTAAGTTAAGAAGAAAAACAGAAAAAAATATATTCATATGTACGTACTTATTTGTTTAAAGACGCGTCTTAGAGTGATAAGAAAAAGGCATTTACTAACTCTGTTTTGTCTTTAGTATAATATTCGTCTAACCACACGACACTGGTGTTTAAAATCGGTACTACCACTGCATCAAATTATCACTAATACCCAGATTACACAATGTGTAATTCTCATTTAATCTAGTGATATATTTACTAGGACAAACCAAACAGTCTGTATGTTCGTTTATTGCAATAATATATGAACTAAAATAAACCACACAACCTGTATGTATCATTCGACCTACTGATGTAATTAAATTGACAATCAAGTAGTCTATAACTCTTGTTAATCATCTGTTATAATTACGAGGACAAAGCAACCGGTTCGTAGTTCTCGTTTAATCTGTTGGTATATTTACTAGGGCAAACCAAGAAACCAAGATATGCTGTAAATGTTCTTTGATCTGCTGATATATCCAGGCTAAACCAAGATAAGCTGTAAATGTTCTTTGATTTGCTGATATATCCAGGCTAAACCAAGATAAGCTGTAAATGTTCTTTGATCTGCTGATATATCCAGGCTAAACCAAGATAAGCTGTAAATGTTCTTTGATTATCAACATTATACAATTATAAACAATATAGAATATTATCAACATATCAATATTACACAATTATAAACAATATAGAATATTATCAACATATCAATATTACACAATTATAAACAATATAG
>NW_013665850.1:202606-208639 GCF_000517525.1 Limulus polyphemus | reverse complement strand
CAGGATGTAATTGTTGTAATTGTAGTGAGGAGCAGCTTAGTGGACAGCGAACCTCACCTCAACAGGCTCGACCTTGAAGACCTCAAAACGATAGAGGGGTATTCTTTAGAACATCACCAGAGGTACGGATCTTAGCTTTGAAACCATTAGTATCAGCGACGTAATCAATAACACGGACAGTTCCGTCAGCATCCTTTAGACCGTAAGAATCAACTTTCACGTTACCAAAGCCACTTCCGGCTTCCTTTCACGTGACCCTCATCGTAACCAAAGTTGTAGTTACCAATGCTCTGTAGTTGCCCTGGTTGAAAGAAGTCACGAATAAAAATAAACATGCATGCCGATGAATAAAACTGAACACTCAACTAAATGAATATTGGTTAAAAACTACCACGATGAAATAATTTTAGTGAAAAGTTCTCATGTGTCAAACTTTTCTGTAGCTCGAAATGTACAAGCCTTAAGTCTCAGTTCTAAAAAAAATTGATATTAATAATTGAACAGAGTGTTGTATGTGTACTAATAATACTTCTATATGTAAGATAGGTTTGGTTAGCTTGGGCACTGGTGTGACGACACACTTATCTTCTCTACTGGTGCTGACGTCAAAGCCGTAAAAAACAAGCCAATAGTGGCGGGTAACATTAACAAGAGCAAGAACAACAAAGAACTTAAAAAGAGGAAAGTCTGTTAGATTTTACGACGCGATAAATATATTAAAGTAAATCAAGTATAAAACAAAGTTTCTATTGGTATTGATTAACTAGTAACTCTAGTATATATATATTCTGGGATATTTTATAATGAAACCGAAGTTGAAATTAAAGAGATTTGCATATTTGAATGTGTATCGACTTAATCTAATTCAATCTGACCATCCGTTTTGACTTCATCTAATTCAATCCGATCATCAGTTCTGACTTAATCTAATTCAATCTGATCATTCGTTCTGACTTAATCTAATTCAATCTGATCATTCGTTCTGACATAGAACCAGACATTTTTCTTTATGGTTTTACAACTAATTTGTTAAATGAGATGACGTCAAAACCTCCTGAAATGCTTACATATTATTGGATATTCTATATCATTTGACGTGCAACAGGTTATTTTGTACGATAATGGACGTTTTGGTTGCAGAACGAGCGTCAACCGCCAAAAACTTAAACTGTAGGTTTGTCAGAGTTGTCTTTAATAAAGTTTATAGCCAAAGCCTAAGACAGTAGTAACTCAAGCTTTTGTGTATCGAAAGACTTAGTGTTAATACCAAAACGGATTATAAGCAAAATAAAACTGTAAATTACCAAAGACTTATTTTGTCGCTTGAAATATAGTATATTGTAATATTTTAATACTTAATAAACAGTCTAAAATATCATTCATGTGAAAGCAACCAATAGTTTAACCCTGGAATCCCCTTTATAACTATATATCCCACATACTTAGTGGCTCATAGTTCTTTAAGTACACGTTGAAATGCATTTGTTTTAAACCGTTTCAGTGGAAATATGATGATTAAATTTTGATAAATAATATTGAAAATGACTTTACGATATATCATTATAATTTATTTGTGTTAAGTAAACTATAGTATTAATATTTATTGCACGTACTTTAAAGAATGATATGAAAAACTGCTAGAACCAGATGAACTGAAACAACAATTCCTATGTTCACCCTGCTTACTAGAGTAGTATTTTCACTTCCTGTTTACCATTGTTTAAATCTTATAAAAATTAACGAATTTTGTTCGCAGTAATTTCAGTATAACGAAAGATTAAGCTATGATACACGGATTGTTACATAGACGTTCAATATTGGGCGTTTTTAGAGGCAGCAGATCCTAAACCACTGATCAACCAACATTTTGTGATTCTACAATAATGAAGTCATTAAATTCATATATATATAGTTATTGTTGCTTTTCTAACACAAGTCTATATAAGAAGTTGCCTGCACTTCATCCACCGCGGGAAATCGTTAAGCGTTAGAAGTCCGTACATATACCACCGACCCACCACGAAATTAAATTCTAACTTATATAGGGCAGAATAGCTAAGTTGGTGAAACAAAGAAGTTTCTCAAGATTAAGAAAAGTGAACAATACCACATTTATTAAATTTTTGTTTGTTTTTTCCTCATATTCACTTTACATAATAGATTTGAGAAAATTAATAAATTCTAGATATTGTCTCAATGAGATCTGTGTAAACGGCATAAAGGTAAAAAAAAATTAGCATTTTAATAACATAAAATCAGAATAATAAAAAGCATAGTAATTACAATGTTTAGAATTATAATAATTTTAACATTATACAGCATAATAATTGTAATATTTTAAAAGTTTAATAATGAGACGACACTTAGTAATTTGTAATAATCTCATATTAAATTTTTATTTTAATCAACGTGATCTAAATAAAGAGAAATGAATTATGTTGATGCTTTTCATCAGTTTAATACATTATGTTATTAGCTTATTAATTCGCTGTAAAATGGATTTAAAAACAGGCAAAAAAATAAGATGCTTAAACGAACCAAAAGTTCAACACCTCATTTGTTTTGTGATAAATGTTTAACAAATACTGTGGAACTAAGAATTAAGTATAAATTTTAGATGAAAGAAATAAGCTACAAAATACTCGCTAAATTTGGCTCAACTTTTGATAATTAAACTTTCTTACTTATACTACAGGTGAATTAGGAAGCAGATGTGCAGTAAGTTAACTCTAATAACAGTACTGAAAATGTAAGTGTCACACAACTCGCTAGAATTTTACTTAACCAACAAGATTACTTCGACCAACATTATCTTAAAGGGGTGATACTTTTAATTATCATACCTACACAGCTTATTCTGAGAACTCAAATTATTAGAAAAATCAATTTTTGGATTTTCTTGTTTTGAAGTAGGCGTGTGTAAATCAGTAATCGTTTAAAATGTTTATCTCGTGACCTTCACAGATTGCAGAAACACCTACTTGTACAAAAACCAGGAAGACTGACGGATTGGGCGAGGTCTTCAGCTCTCTGGTATTCAAGATGGCATTGATGAGAAGGACGAACCTGCTCTACATCAGCTCGTCCACCTATATAAAGGGCACTGAACATTTGGTAAACACGTGCATCCTCAGAGAAACACGGACATCTCTACTGACAACCTACCATGAAGGTAAGTCTCTCTTTTTTAAAACTTACTGCTAATAGATACACGCACACATCTCAATGGGAAATATAAGAAACTCTGTTGATAGATATTGCTCAACAAGGTGTTTAAACAGTAAAAAATAACATAAGATAGGTAATTCATATACGTCACTCCTAACGACAATTTTGTTAATCTCGGTTAGATAATAATTGTAAACTTTCTACAAAGTGTAATCAAGTTTGTATTTCTCTAATATCTACAGCTCCTGATCCTGTTTGCTTTGGTGGCTGCTAGCCAGGCTGGAGTCCTCTACAACCCTTACTTCTATCATCCATATTACTACCACGGACTGGGTGCTAGCGTTCAGCATCGTGCCCAGGATGTAAGTCTTACAACGTTCTAGAATAGTTACTTTGAAACGTTTTCTCTGGATAACAAAAAACTCTGTTTTTATATCATATTTGTTGCTTTGTCTGGTGTTAATATTAGTTCTGTTGACACATTTTCATTCAATACATTTTCGTCTTTTAATAGAATCTTGGTAATTACAACTTTGGCTACAATGAGGGTCACGTGACCGGCGGAACTTTCCGCAAGGAGGTCGGAAGTGGCATTGGAAACGTGAAGGTTGGTTCTTACGGTCTGAGGGATGCTGACGGAACTGTCCGTGTTGTTGATTACGTCGCTGATGCCCGGGGTTTCAATGCTAAGATCCACACTTCTGGCGATCTTCCCGAGAAGACCCCCGCTAACGTTGAGGTCGCCAAGATCAAGCCCGTTGAGGTCAAGCCCGTTGCCTACAACTGGGGTTGGAATGCCCACCCTTATAACTACGGTTACTGGTGGTAAATTCCAGAAACTTGAAAGCAGTGCTAGGTGCCACCTAGTCTGTTTTAGCAATTATTTGTAATCCGAGCAACAGCTTTTATGTACAAAATGTAAAGTGTTTTGGATTCTTTCTATAAGGCCTGCTCTGAAATAAAATATATTTTTTTCACTGAATTAACGAGATGTGTTTAAGACGTCTACTTACAAATACAATATCAAAAGTGACACTAAAGTAACGAATCTTTGTATGTTCTGAACTTCATTATTTCCAGAAGTGATTAATGGCAAAGGTTAAAATATTTAAACAAGACGCAATCACTAGAAACTCGATTTCTACAAAGACTTACGTTATATTACACTTTTTAATTGAATATCTCAGAAAAAAGGAAATATTTTTTGTTTGGCATGTTATAAAAATCTAAGTAATATCATAAGCCCAAAGCTGAGTGACTTGTACAAATGAAAATGGTTACAGGTCTCATGTCGAGGATTTAATCTACAAAAATCAAACAAAAATAACTCTTGAGAACATTGATAACTCTTAAAGAGAAATGTTTACTATTTTCAAAACCTGTCTTAAATGAGACTGTGTTCTTTTGTGTAGAACCCGAGTTCGAAATCAAGTGAAGTCTATATAGTTGGACTTAATTAAAAAACACAAAAATATTAACACCCTATACAAGATGAAGGTTTTCCAGTTTCGTTAGTGACTTAAATGTATCAGTGGTAGCATTGATACATTTTAACTGCTTCTGGTTATAGCTTTTGTAAATATATTTGTATTATTTTTGTTTTATACCTATAATGTGTTTCAAAAACACTTCAGTCGAAAACAATGTTATAATACTTGCATATCATTTGCTAAACCGTAAGGAAATATATTCATACATATGTAACTTCAATAATAATAATAGTTGTTTTATCAGAATATTTTTTACCATTTGGATCGAAAACATTGTTTAAGAAAAACAGAATAAAAGTAGAATAAATGTTGTGACATGGATCTTCTAAACTTATCGTTTGTCAATACCAAAATCCACTTTAAGACAATAGTTTAACATGGCGAGATTTTAGGAGTTTTGTTTGAAAGGGTTAAGTGATCAGACCTGAAATGCCTAAGTTTTTAATCAGCTAGTCAGAGACTGTTGGCTTCAGTTGTTCATTTAATATGCATGCTAGATCATGCGTCTGATTTTTTGTCTCGTATCATTTATACAAGGTACGCTGAAGTTTAAACGTATTTCAAGAGTTCCTTTTTGATATCTACCAAACTATAGGTGTAGCTTCTAACGATATTGAGGTTAGTTGAGAGATTAGTTACAGTATAACTACCATTTTATAAACGGAAATACCTGTGGATTAATAAGCGAAAATCTAGGTCTAAGAGAAGTTCTGGCTGATTAAAGAGTTACATCAACTTTTTTTTTAAAGTTTTGATTCTTGTTGTTGCTTTAACCAATCAATTCTATAATAGGGGATTCAAAACAATAAAAAAATAATATGTGAGGTTGAAGAACAAAATATTAGAAATGAGATTCTTGGTAATATTCTGATCTGTTGCTAAACTTATATATTCTTGGTAATATTCTGATCTGTTGCTAAACTTATATATTCTTGGTCATATTCTGATCTGTTGCTAAACTTATACATCCTTGGTAATATTCTGATAGTTTATGTGTAACTTTGCGCTAAAAATAATCTAACAAACAAACAATTAGAGTTATTTATGCTGTACTAGGTACTCTTACAGGACATTTCCTCTACGCCAAAAAAACAAAATTAATGATGATAATAATAAACGAAATAAGAGTTTATGGTCGAGGTTTTGCGTATAAGCTTAGCAACAGATCAGAATATTACCAAGAATATATAAGTTTAGCAACAGATCAGAATATTACCAAGAATATATAAGTTTAGCAACAGATCAGAATATGACCAAGAATATATAAGTTTAGCAACAGATCAGAATATGACCAAGAATATATAAGTTTAGCAACAGATCAGAATATTACCAAGAATGTATAAGTTTAGCAACAGATCAGAATATTACCAAGAAT
>NW_013665850.1:200566-201606 GCF_000517525.1 Limulus polyphemus | reverse complement strand
GGGCTATCTGTGCTCTGCCACCACGGGTATCGAAACCCGGTTTCTAGCGTTGTAAGTCCGCAGACAAGCCGATGTGCCATTGGGGGGCTAATGGAGATAGAACCATCAATAGAACTGTTTGAAGGTGGTTGTTAATAAATAGTTGCATGGAGACTAGATTTCAGGTTTGCGAACTGTTTGGAATTCTGCGACTTTTTGCGATCAGAAATCCCCATGAGAAGTTTAGGTAAAAACGTGTGATTAAAAATGAATAAGACATAATGAAAGACTTGTAACGGATTTTATTCTGTTGTAGGAGTGTTATATTTTGTCTATTTTTTCACCGACATTGTATGTATAATCTATTTACTCACGGTATAACATCTTGGTTGTACAATCACCCATAATACTGTAAGTGTATAAAACTGTTTAAAAGTAATCATGATGAAGAGCATAAACATGTAGTGAACAACAAAATATTTTGATCTACATTTTCTACGGTGTTATGCTACATGACTTCTGTCGAGTGTAGGCGTTGACGCCATTTTCTTTTACCATACAAATCTACAGTTAGTATCGTTCTGGAATTAATTATTTTGCTGGTTTTGATGTACGTAACTTTTAAGCTGTACACCTAGCGTATTCCCACAGCCAAAAGTAAAGCAGCTTCAAGTCCAGCTGTTCGATAGAATATAGCCTAGTGCCTCACTCATAAAAAATGCAGGGTGTGGTGTCTTGATGTAAAAAAAATCATTAATTTGCAAATGCAAAAAGAAAAACGTTCTCCAGCATGCTTAGGTATGTGAATCCAACCTCTCAGTTACCATAGTGACAGAATCTCAAATCATGCCGTGTCAGCCAGTGCTTCGTTTAGGACTTACAAATCATATATCATTGAATTGTTTCATTAATTGTGTTGTTTTGTTTTGTCAGTGGATGATGGAATAGACGCTGCATAAGAACAGCAGCCTTTAACTTTATGTACCACAGAATGGTATGTGCGTTTTGAACGATCATCCTTTCGACACTAAACCGTTTTGAAGTTTGATTTAGAACAAAAC
>NW_013665850.1:184512-199655 GCF_000517525.1 Limulus polyphemus | reverse complement strand
GTTTAATATCCCAAATGTTTTATAATATATTGTATTAAGTACTTTCTATTTTATTTTATTTTTTGTCGTCGTTCTCAACTATATAATATTAGCACTGTTTGATTTCCGCCTATATTATAATAAATGACGTAGGCAGAACGTGGAGGTTGGGAAAAGGGGAGAGTGACAAATTATCACAAGAACTAGTTTAACTTTTGATATTAGCCAAATGCTTAGGAACAGCGTTATCAACAGGGTAAGAAATGAAAGAAAAACGTTTAGTATTTTATTAACATAATTTTAAACGCTTTTTTTAGTTATTTACTTCGAATGAAAAATAATGTAAATCTCAGGATAGCCGCCGGTGGCTCAACGATTAGTTTGAGGGCTTACATTGCTAAAAATGTGTAGTTTTGTGCTTAACAGTAAACAAACAAACAAATCTCAGAACCCTCCTACTCACATACAGCATCATATTTGCTTTAATATTTTTCCAAAGCACTCTCACATCTGATAATCGGAAGAATATTGGAATTTGTTGTTGCAAAGTATAGCTTCCTAGTGGTATTCAAGGTCAACGTTAGCCGAGATCGAGCCCAGGAATGAAACCACAACTTGGACTTCAACCAGTTTTCTTCATTTCCTTCAAAATTAATAATGATAAAAAATACATTTCTGAAAACTAACATAGAAATCAGTTATATAACATCACCTAAATATCGCTGATAAAATATTCGAACATAAAACTTTTCTCAGGAGGTTTCTTTTTATAATCAAAGAGGCTATCGTTCGCGGGCAAAATGCAACATGTCTCTGCCACGAA
Source organism: Limulus polyphemus (assembly GCF_000517525.1). Taxonomy (NCBI): domain Eukaryota; kingdom Metazoa; phylum Arthropoda; class Merostomata; order Xiphosura; family Limulidae; genus Limulus; species Limulus polyphemus. The sequence continues at coordinate 198,853 of NW_013665850.1, read as the reverse complement.
ATTCCAACATGGCCAATTCTGACACCAGAAAAATCTTTAAAAGAAAAATCGCAAACTGTCTATATCACTGCTTGAGACCTGTATAAACGTATCTTTATACGAATTTCCATGTAAATTAGCCGAAATAGGGCGGAGTAATTGTCAAAAAAATCATACAATTAGTTTTTTTTAAATCTTGGCCCCTACAATTACTAAACATTGGCAATTCCACCATTTTTGTATGCAATGTTTAGGGCTTATAGAAAATTATCTTTATACCAAATTCCATGTAAACTGTTCAAAATACGGCTGAGTAAATGAACACAAACCTCAAAATTATGCATTTGGTGAGCTCTGCCCCCCCCCCCCCCTCCAAAAGATTCAGATAGACAAACCGAACGTTTTTGATATGTCAATGTGTTGGGCATATGAAAATGTATGTTTGTGCCAATTTTCATTTTGATTGCTTTAAATATTACTGCGCAAGAGCCCAAAATATACATTTTTGGGCTTAGACTGTTAATCCCAAATAATTTTTAAAAAGGCCTAAATATAAAAAAATGAAAAGGTGCCAGGGCGTATTGACCAAGTTTCAATTCAATCCACCGAGAAATGAAGGAATGGCGGTCGATTGAAAACTGATTGGAGAAAGAAGAAGAAGAAACAATAAAAAAACAGTATGTGTCTCTGCGGAAACAGAATAAATAATTATAATAACAAAAATGATACATTATTATAAAATCCATCTTACACTGATCTCCTTCTCGCTCAAAAGGCATAATATAAGCGGAAGTCATCCATTTCAGCAATAAATATTGACCTCCAAGCAAACTTTAAATTTGCATATATAAAAAAAAATGTGTTTAGGAAGTAGAAACATAAGTATTATGTATCTTCCGCTCTGGTTATGTTAAATAAAAGTGTTATGTATCCTCCGCTCTGGTTGTGTTAAACAAAAGTGTTATGTATTTTCCGCTCTGGTTGTGTTAAACAAAAGTGTTATGTATCTTCCACTCTGGTTGTGTTAAACAAAAGTGTTATGTATCCTACGCTCTGGTTGTGTTAAACAAAAGTGTTATGTATCCTCCGCTCTGGCTGTGTTAAACAAAAGTGTTATGTATTTTCCGCTCTGGTTGTGTTAAACAAAAGTGTTATGTATCTTCCACTCTGGTTGTGTTCCATTGATCATGCAGTCCAGAGGAAATGAGTGAAAACGAACACAATCATCCTATTACACATCACATATCAAGTCACAGTTTATGTGAACGTCAAATTTAAAGCCTCAGCCTCATAGTTTTTTCTTTTAAAAATTGAGGTAGGTGCGAGATTTATCCATTAATTCATCACATTCTAAACATTTCTGACGTAAAACTTTCTTTTTTATATAGATTTTCCCGAACATTCGTTCCTGATTTCTTTTGCAGCAACAGATTTGGTGGTAACTATAGACAACCATCTTGGAATCTGTTCATGTGTTATTTTACAAGCTAGTGTTACACAGATAAATCAAAACACCAGAATCTGTTGATGAAACTTGTAGTAGTATTGTGGAATCTAGAGAATTAGAGATATTTATCTTGAAATCCGTTGATGTAATTTATAGCAGTCTCATGGTATATAAAGGTATTCATCATAAAATCCATTGATGTAATTTATAGTAGTCTCATGGGATATAAAGGTATTCATCATAAAATCCATTGATGTAATTTATAGCAGTCTCATGGGATATAAAGGTATTCATCATAAAATCCATTGATGTAATTTATAGCAGTCTCATGGTATATAAAGGTATTCATCATAAAATCCATTGATGTAATTTATAGTAGTCTCATGGGATATAAAGGTATTCATCATAAAATCCATTGATGTAATTTATAGCAGTCTCATGGTATATAAAGGTATTCATCTTGAAATCCGTTAATGTAATTTATAGTAGTCTTAAGGTATATAAAGGTATTCTACTTCAAATCCGTTTATTTAATTCATAGTAGTCTTGCGGTATTAAGAGGTATTCATCTTGAGATCCGTTGCTATAATGTATAGTAGTCTTACTATATTAAGAGGTATTCATCTTGATATCCGTTGATGTAATTTATAGTGGTCTCATGGTATAAAAAGGTATCCATCTTGAAATCCGTTGAAGTATGTTATATTAGTTTCGTGATATCTAGAGGTATTCATCTTGAAATAGGTTAATGTATCATATGATAAACTAATAGCTTCTAAAAATATCAATTCCAGAACCTATAGCCCGTTGATCTATTTTAAAGTGGTTTAATAACATCTAGAAAAGTCCATATGGGATATTTTGATGTCTCTTACATTAGTCAAATGATATTTATTGACATCGATCTTGAAATCTATAAATACGTTGCATGATACTTAATAGAACGAAGAGATATAGAAATACTAGAGTTATCTTGAAATACCTGGACGTATTTGATAGCAGTCTAATTGTAGCGGCACCTCGAGACATCCCTCTAGGAATATGTTATTGCGTTCTACGGTAACCTAGTAACACTAAGTATGACAAAGACCTTGGAATCTTTTGATGTATTAAATATTAACTTTGTGGCATCTACAGACCTTCATCTTAGAGTTTATTCATGTATTTTACATAAATATAAAGATCTAAAGAAATGCGAATTTCGAAATATGTTGATGTGTTATTGGCATTGCATTAGTGTCATGAGACATCGATCTTGGAATCTGCTGATTTATTACACGATTTGTCTAACGTTATGAACAAACATCTGTCTTCAGATTTATATATATATATATGTGTGTGTTAAAGATTTATTTTCTTTTTCACCAAAAATGAAATTGAAAAGATAATATGTGACGTAGAGGCCTAATGGATTCCTTGATTGACCGTACCCTCTGTTGTGGACTGCGTTAATAGGATAAATACCTTTAACATTTTAATATGTGTTATACAATAATACAGTGATATGTAGAAAGTTTATTTTGAAATATGTTGGTGTATTTTGCAATGACCAAGTAGCATATAGGAGTATTCAACGTGTAATGTATCGCTGTATTATATGACAACCTACTGTTATCTATATACATCCATTTTGCAATCTGCTGATTTATTACATGATCTTCTAATAGTACGTACAAAAATCTGAGATATTCATCTTGGAATCCGTTACACATAACATAGGTCTACTGTTATTTGAAATTCCAGATAGATGTCATAAATTTTATAAAGAGCAGAAAATGAGATGTAAAAGAAAATAGAAGCACGAACGTCGACGTTATACCAAAGTTAACCCTACATAATCTAGTGGAATATAAATACGTCTATCTTGCAATTTGTCATTGTGGTCTAGATTATGTGTGGTCATCGATATTAGAATCTAATGGCACAAACGTCGACGTTATACCAAACTCAACCCTGCATCATCTAGTGGAATATAAATAGATAGACCATACATACTCTAGACCACAATAATAAATTGCAAGATAGACGTTGCAATTTATTATTGTGGTCTAGAGTATGTATGGTCATCGATATTAGAATCTAATGGCACAAACGTCGACGTTATACCAAACTCAACCCTGCATCATCTAGTGGAATATAAATACGTCTATCTTGCAATTTATTATTGTGGTCTAGAGCATAAATACAACTGACAGGAATTCAACATTGAGTTGTAGATAAAAGTTATTCTTGGAAAGATTTGCCAAATTATGTAGTGATATTTGTATGGTTTGTATATTCATCTGTATCTTGTTTTTGTACGTTTGGCACTACATCCTACATCATACTTAATTATTGCAAAATGTTTTATTGTTTGTTTCCCCTTTATTTTTAAACAAATTTCATTGAAGTAGGTTGATAAGTGAACATTTGTTTTATTTTTACAATTAAATAGTAAAACATATTGGTAATATCATATCAGTTTCGTCAGTTTCTTCATTGTCCTTGTAGAATGAACTCACATATTGATATTGTACTATACAACTGGCTACAATAGATTATTAATCATTAGTGATCATAATCTTGACTTATTTGGACTTAATGTTGAGGAACCTACAGTAAGGAGGGAACATATGAAAAATGTATAGCTGTATCATTCCTATATTCATGTTTGCATTATTTTCGGTACTACCGTCCCTTCATCGTTTTACATTGACAAAATGTTTTTTATTACTTGTTTTGTGACGTTTTTTCCCCTAACTGAAAGTTAGTGTATTCTATGAATGCGTATAATGAAATTTAATATTATGTGTATTTTTTTTTTACTTCTTCACTTCATATATAATAGAGGAATTGGCTCCCTAAAAACACAGATTGTATAGAGTACAAAGCATTGTTATATGTTACAGTCATGTGATCCTCATCTATTATTGGCTGATAATTACTGTTTCATCCTGTACTTAAGCTTTTTAAAGGAACGCAAAATGTCTGTAAGAAAGATAACGTTAAGAGGTGATGATAACATTGTTTGCACTATAACTATGATTTTTTTTAGCTTAGACTCTTCCCAAGTACTCTTAAAACGCTTTTCTGTCGTATTAAAGCTATTGCGAAAATGTCACAAATTTGTTTGGGAAGTGTTAGGAAAGAAAAAGCCAGATGAACACATTGAATCTTTAGCTAGTTTCCAATTCTCCACTTAGCAACACTTTTCAATGATATTGGGAGTTTCACAAGCTGTGGAACATTCGATAATAGTAATTATGTGCTCAAATAAGGCTATAACTCTATTTTGGCAGTTATTTGTAAGCATCATAGAGTAATGGATTGAATGAAACAGCCATTTTGTTCTCAGCCCATCCCTATATACTAAGCACTACCGTACTTAGTCATACCCTCTAAGAAACTCCATAATCAAGGCAATTACCGGAGAGGAATCGTTCCTTGATCTTTGGGTTTCGTGGAATATATTAACGTATTGATTCATATCACAAGCACTAAATTATTTTCTACATTTATATTTTTAGTTTTTTTTTCATGTTTTAGTTCCATTTTAAGCTTGTTTTTGTTAAAAAGTTATTTTCCATCAAAGTTGTGGGACACCGTCTTCTTTAACCTTGGATTTTCAACAAGCCCTTCATGTTTCAATGCCATTATGAGCATCATCAAGATAGGTTTAAGCATTATTTTTATATGGATATATATTTTTTACAACAGAGTTTACGCCTCGTGTTTGTAAACAGTGCTCTTTTGGGTTTGATAATTTTTAAGTTCAAATATTAGGGTTGGTTACTAATTTTAAAATGAAACGTTTATACAATCAATAGATTTGTACTAAATTAATCGATAACTATTCTGTTGCAGTTTGTACATTTTATTTGAGTGTTTGCCATAAAATGTAAACTGTTAGCTAAGTAATGGTGCACATTCTTGACTTCGTCACTCCTCCTTCGCTAAAAGGCCCGGCATGGCCAGGTGGTTAGGGCACTCGACTCGCAATCTGAGGGTCGCGGGTTCGAATCCCCGTCATACCAAACATGTTCGCCCTTTCAGCCGTGGGGGCGTTATAATGTGACAGTTAGTCCCACTATTAGTTGGTAAAAGAGTAGCCCAAGAGTTTGCGGTGGGTGGTGATGAGTAGCTGTCTTACACGGCTAAATTATGGACGGCTAGCGCAGATAGCCCTCATGTAGCTTTGCGCGAAATAAAAAACAAACAAACTTTGCTAAAAAGATATCTAGATCAGTTGTTCCCAATGTGAGAACCACGGGACGGTCTCTTGACATCGAACAAAATAATATTTAAAACAAGAATTTTATTTATCGCAGTAAATATGACTGCACAACGTTGTTTATGATTGAGATTGATTTTTCAGATTTTGTTTTGGTTGTTGTTAAGAACAAAGCGACATAATGGGCTACCTGTGCTCTACCCACCACGGATATCGATTCCAGATTTTTTAGCATCGTAAATCTGCAGACTTGCCGCTAATCACCGGGTTTGTTTTTCAGATTTTGTTTTGGTTGTTGTTAAGAACAAAGCGACATAATGGGCTACCTGTGCTCTACCCACCACGGATATCGATTCCAGATTTTTTAGCATCGTAAATCTGCAGACTTGCCGCTAATCGCTGGGTTTGTTTTTCAGAGAATAAACTGCAATGAAAGTAAAGTACCTCAAAATGGCTATTATTTATTATTTCTATTATATCATTAGGTGGGGCCCTCAAACAGGATACGGTAGGTCTCGGAAGGGTATCAAGCTAAACAACTTAGGAAGATCTAATGGAAATGATATGTATAAATGCACTAATTTAAAACTAATACTGAGCTTGTATATTATAAAACCTGAAACTGTCTAACCACGCCTTTTTCTTGAGGGTCAGCCACTTTTATTGGAATGTATGTCAAGGTTAGAGCGGTGAGAAAAGTTAAAGATGTCGTTCAGTATAATTTTCAATAATAATAAGAAGAAGAAAGTATTTTTCAGGGCTAAACAAATGTGATGACAGGTGTGACTTTAAAGTTAGGAAATTCTGAAAGAGTTTATACACGCCATCTTTCATGTTCTATTATACACGCCATCTTCCATGTTCTATTATGCACGCCATCTTCCATGTTCTATTATTCACGCCATCTTCCATGTTCTATTATACACGCCATCTTCCATGTTCTATTATGCACGCCATCTTCCATGTTCTATTATTCACGCCATCTTCCATGTGCTATTATACACGCCATCTTCCATGTTCTACATCTCCCCTTGGCTTTTCTATCCAAATTTTTCGTTTAATGAATTCTTCCAAATTGCTTCAACACTAACATTACAATTATTCCGTTTGTAGATCAAATTTAGCTGTAGCATTATTTCTTTATTGCAAAGCTAAAAATCAGTTTTCTTTTTAAGTTTTAGTGATTTTGTAATGGAACTAACCCACGTATCACGTGTCATTATATTTAAGTTATTAGACAACATATTCTTAGATCCTATCAAGAAAAGTTAAGTTCATATTACTTCACATACTGCATCAGGAAACGTGAGCGTGGGCCTTCTCGGCTTTGGTGATATTCTCGAGCTATGTGTGTTTTCTGCTGTATTACTTAGCTACTTCCTATCACTTAAAACATTAAAAAAATTGGATATACATATTTTCCGCTGAATATAGTTTTGCCTTTTTTCCCCTTTAATCCCGCTGGGTACATGGCGTTTGTGTTTGTTTGTTCAAGCGCAAAGTCGCACATTGGGTTACCTGCGCTCTGCCAACAACAGCGTTGTAAATCCTTAAACTTACCGCTGACCCACCAGGGAACGGGTACGTAGCACATACAATGTTTTTGCAATGTGCACTTCTTCATTTTTACTATATTTTTGGTGATTTTTCAGCAATGTATCTAGATTGTTGAGAGTTTAGTGCCAAAATTTGTAAAAATTGACTGCAGAAGCTCTATACAAAGGTTTTTATTTATGAATGTAGAAACATAAACTGCGACTAGCTGGCTGCAAAAGCCCCATACAAATGGATATAGTTATGAATTTAGGATCATAAGCTGCGACTAACTGGCTGCAAAAGCCCCGTACAAACGGGTATAGTTATGAATGTAGAAACATATGCGACTAGCTGGCTGCAAAAGCCCCATACAAACGGGTATAGTTATGAATGTTGAAACATATGCGACTAGCTGGCTGCAAAAGCCCCATACAAATGGATATAGTTATGAATGTGGGAACATAAGATGCGACTAGATGGCTGCAAAAGCCCCATACAAATGGATATAGTTATGAATTTAGGATCATAAGCTGCGACTAACTGGCTGCAAAAGCCCCTTTCAAACAGATATAGTTATGAACGTAGGATCATAAACTGCCGAAGCCACATAGAATGGAATTTAGTTAGGAATATAGGATCATGAGCTGTGAACAAGGATCATAAATAAAGACTATTTAGTTTCGGAAGATATACACAGTCAGGTTTAGTTTAGAAATTAGGATCACAAATTGTGACTATTGGCTTTGGATGTCGTACAAAAGTGGATTAAGCTAATAGTGTGCACTTATAATCTAAGTATGCACCAGTGACGTATAAAAATGTTTCATGAACGTGTCCGCGAAGTGACACACGAAGTATGTAAGATAAACAAAGGCATTTGTCGCATTGACGCATTAGCAGCATGTCATTTGGCCATTACGGTAGTGAGTGCGCATTAAAAACGGCGTCACTATTCGGTCAAATAAAAGTAGCCCAGAAATTGGTTGTGTGAGACAATTAACTTGCTGCCTTCCTTCTAGTTTATCAGCTCAAAACGATAGACAATAACGCATAATTAGCCCTATGGTAGCTTTGCATAAACATTTTAAAACAAACAAACATATATTTACATATAGCTACTTGGTATGTATTAAAATGTCTAGGTCATGTCTTAGATTTACAAAATATGTTTTATAAAATAGATAGATAGATATTCACTCTATTGCTCTAACCATCTGATTATTCTGTTTGGCAAAAGGGTGGGACAGATAGTGCCTGTACAAACCACGTGTAAACGGGACTTGATCTTATCCACAAAAACAACTAGCAGAATCAGACAGGTGGTAAGACAGTCTCCACCCTTCCCTTTGGCCATAACCTTGAACCAGTTTACAGAAGAAAGCCTTGACGTAAACAGAGCTACGATAAAATGAGAAAAGTCATTTGTTTCAGAAACCTTTTTATCTTAAGAATCAAATTATGAGCGTAAAGTAAGTAACCTCGCGTGTTCTTCCAACCACGACCTTTGAGAATCCAGCCAGGTAGGTGGAGCTGGATGCGAGGCGAAGGAGGTGTCTCAAAACCGTTATGCGCTCTGTAAACGAGTTGCGTGCTGAGGTAGCAAGAAACTTCATGCTACTGGAGAGATTCACTGCCCCAGAACTTCTGTATAATTGTTAGATTAGATATAGTAAGCAATACAGAGATCGAAATCACTCATTACATAAAGTAGAATTTAAATATGGCAAACTTAAACTTATATTACATTTGTTATTTTAAATATATCCATTCTCATACATCTTTATTATCTGAACATAGTCTATTCCCTGTCTTATAAACAAAACACGTGATTAATATAAGTGCATAGACTAATTTCACGACTGTAAACAAAACACGTACAGTTGAGATCAATACATTACATAGGCGCAAAAGCACGTCTTAGGTTCACATACGTTCTAAAGATAGATAGATAGGAATGGCTCAAATTGAGATCTATAAATGCCATATTTACTGAAAGTCAAATCGGTTGATTCGTTTAGAATTACTACGTTCAGAACTCGCATGAAAATTTGTCCTATTCCAGGCAACTGTTTCCAGGACTGTAAACATAACGCATTGTTGATAATCAACACTTTGATTATTCTCAACACTGTAAACAAAATGCAAGTGGCTAACATCCCTACATATCGACTACTGACAGTACTACAAAGAAGATATATGTGTATAGTAAAACCTTTTCGAATAATCTAGAAATTAAGTAGACTTGCAGATAGATATTTTGATACTAGTAATAAACGATCTTATAACATTAAATATGTTATTTTTCTCTAATTGCGGGGTTTCGATCCCGCGACCCACAGGTTGTTAATCGAGCGCCCTAACTACCAGACCATGTCAGGCCGAGAGAAAAGAGAAATCATGGCGATGGAGGTAATTCGGAAATTATGCTAATAAAATGTGGAGAAGACTTGCTACTATTGTAACCATCGATATTTAAAGGAAAGGATCTGGTAGCTCTTGCACTGTATCACACATACAGCTCTAGAACAAATAAGCAAAGAATGTTCCAGTTGTTTGTCAACTGGATTTTCCACGAGATTTTTAGTAACACCTAAATTAACTTTAAGGATAGATTTGTTTTTTGTTGGTTTTTAGTGCAAAGCTACATAATGGGCTGTCCCCCAATGGGTCAGCGGTACGTTTACGGACTTGCAGTGCTAAAATCCAAGGTTTAATTCCTTGTATTTGACAGAGCGACGGTAGCCTATGTGATAAAACAAACAAACTCAAACACAAGATGCTATCGACACTATATTTGCCGAGTAGATTGAACCCTGAATTTTAGTGTATTAACAAGTGATAATCGATGTCACACTCAAAGTTTTTTGAATATCTATACGGCACCGTATTGTTATTTATGTATATATTCATTCTGGGAAGAATTTAATCAACTTGTTTTCTCAAACAAAAAAACTCAAAAGTATGTTACTTTCTGAAGAAATCCGACGCCAACAAAACAGAAAATAATGCTTTAATATTTTTCTTGCCTAACCTCCTCGTCCTTCCTCAATGTCTCTTCCAAATGCCAGACGAATATAGGTGTGGTCACTTGAAGGACGAGTCCTTGTATAAACTAGATCATGAAAGCTATTATGTCCTTATTAAAACCCTTCTTTAAAACTCTTGCTATGTAAAGAAGAAAAAAAGACTTCTTGGAAAAGGAAACTCTTTATATTTTGTAGTTCTGATTATTTCACCTTCTGACTCAATATTCATCATCGTTCAATAAAATTTAGGTTACAAACAACGTCAATTTATTTCTATATTCGTTGGTTTGTGTGCGAAAACAAAAACATTTAGTAAATAGTAATGTTAAATGTTACTATCAATAGGATAGATTGCTCGTTTTGTACTTGTTAAATAAAATAAATTTTGCCAATCACAGAGAAAGAGGAAAATCTTACAAGCAAAGTTATGAAACTTGCCTTTATTATTTTAATGAATATAGGTCACATTTTTATATAAAAGTAAAAGTTTAATTTCAACAATAGCACCTTCTACGATGATCTGGGTGTGGCCTATTGATTATCGTACCCGAACTTTGAATCGTCTCGTTGCCACAAAAACGGGCTCCACGCTTTAGAGCCGTGCGTATGCTATAAGTGTGACGTGAAATCCCACTATCCAGTCAGATTAGGACGACCAGATTTTCAAACCGAGACAGCCCAACCGTTGCACTCTAATTTCAAAATCGTTATGTCAAATTTGAGATAACTTATCTTTTGTTTAATTTACTTTAAATTTATTAAACTGTTCCATAATATTTCCAAATATATTAACGTTGGCATCGTTTTGAAATAATTTCACTTACTTTTTTTAGTGATAGACACACAAAAAATGAGCAAAAATAGTCAAGTTATATTTCCAAAAAAGTCTTTAATTATTTACTTTATTCAATTCGTCTTAAAATAGGCTACTTCATGCGTGGGCTTATTTAAAAATATACAACATTTGCAAACAAACTACTTTCGGGTTTTAACCTTACTTTGAAACGTTTCAAACATATTTTTGTGAAGAATTAATGGAACGTAAATATTCTGTTTTTCATAAATAGTCACAAAATTCAGTACATGATGTGTAAAGTGTGTTTTGATGATGAGCACTGCCTTAACTGTCTCCACATTCACACCTGCGCAAACTTGGATTTCTCACCAAGCACAGAAAGAACTCAATGAGTGAGTCAGGTAGGTCTATTACATTCGTGATTCAATGTGACTAACAGTTTGATGTCTTTATCATAAATCCGGGACATTTTGAGTGCCCCGAGACAAATTACCAAAAACCGGGACTGTCCCGGCAAACAGGGGTGGCAACAGGATTTGCCCGACAGAGGGACTAAACCGATAAGCCGTTGGTCCATGATAAATTGAGCATAGGCACGCAAACCCTACGTACACTGATCATCTGAATTTTTCTATTATGTATGATAGTTTGTAGATGTATTAAAAGTGCATAAAACATTGGAGGTGCTATTTATATTTCATAAACGATGTTTAATTACTTTTAATTTGTATATGATACAAACTGCATAAATAATTTAATAAATATTTTAACAGAACAGTTAGTAAACTTTGCTTTGAATCGTTTTACTGAAACATCTATATTAAACCTGCTTGCACGAGCCCGATGAATACCAAGTGTCATCAAAATGTCTAAACATTCATTTTTTATGACGGAATGTAAATCGTTCTTCATTAAACGCATTGAACTGAAATTTATTTCACACTCAGCTGATGACACTGGCAACATACATGCTATAGATACAATATGATCCAACTCAAAAAAGGCATCCTTCAGCTTTGTTAAGTTCGACAAATGATTATTTGGACATCTTTGTTGCAACTTTCTCTCCATAAGGCATTTATAAGTAGAGATTTCGTGACTAAGTGCATTGGTGTCCGCATTAAAAAGTTTGGCAAATTCTATGATTGTTGAAAGATCCATGTTACTTCCAAAAGTTGAGCAAAGAGATGTTATACCTTTTATTATAACAACATTATTGCTACTAAATCTTATTTCAAGCTCAGCAGTAACTTTATCTACAATCTGATAAAAGTTGTGTACGAAGTCATCCAAATCATATTTTTTCTGGTTTGTCACCTTCAATCACTGTTTCCGCAATAAACTCTTATAGAGCTGCAAGCTGTATTTTATTCCTAACTGGCCTTGAGCTGGTGAGCAACTTGAGCTCATCCGCAACTACTTCTTCTGCATCCCAAAACTATCTGCAACATTCTATAGTGCGGCAAACATTTACTTCTTCTCTCAGTATATTTATGAGGTGTATTGCATTGTTTGGCTTCTGCAGCATATCTGATGCAAACTTTGCTTTCTTTAGGATATGTCCGATTGTAAAAAGGTATCGAACAAACTGAACATCAGTCTGCAATTTTAAACCATTTGCTTCTGTTACATGGTCCTAATTTTTGTCATTTTAGATTATATTTTCGAATAACTCGAAGACGATTGAGAGTCATTTACAGACTATACTAAACTGCTTCGCCTGGTGCGACCATCGAGTCTCAGAAACTTTCCCTATCTCCATTTTTTAACACCATGCTCTTCTTGTTTTTTGTTGTTGTTTTTTTTTCCCAAATTGCATGAACCGAACTGGTTCTCAAGAATGAGTGCATCTTCATAAAAAAAGGCATCATATATGAAGCACATTTGACTGACTTTACTATATCAACAATAATGAGATTTAGTCTATAACAAAAGCAATGGACACAATATGCCATTTCACCACCAGTGGATAAAACATGCCATTTCACCACCAGTGGACACAATATGTCATTTCACCACCAGAGGACACAATATGTCATTTCACCACCAGTCTTTCACGAATTTTTCTTTGCACTCCGTTCAAATGCCCAGATACCCCAGAAGTATCATCATATTCTTCTCCAAAACAATTCTTCATATCAGTAGATATTCTCCTCAGACTTGCATGGATTCTATCTGTTAGCCCATTAGCATCCAGTGCATGGGCCTCAAAAATGCCAATAAACTCTTCATGAATGGCATTTTCGTAGCAGTAACGAACTACACAAACAGCCTGATCCTTCTTGCCTGTATCTTTCGATTCATCACCTAGTATGGTGAAAAACTGTGCAACATGCAACTCTTCTTTGATTTCATCCAATGTCACATCCTTCATAATTTCTAGTAACGCATTTTGAACGGTATGGTGTGTATACTTTGAGTTTCCCAGGTCCAGAGCGTAAAAAAGAAAATCTCCTGCAATTAACAATGCGAATCGCCTGATAGTCTGAAACATACTGGTGACATCTTAGACCTACTTTACAGTTTGGCGTTGAGTTTCCTTATTGTTTGTGATGAGGACTGTATATATTTGTATGATAGTAAAATATGGTTTAATAATAGAAAAAAGATTGATTTGTTAATTGCAATGCACACAACAAATACAATTAGATCGCAAGTTTCCAAGTAGTTTCATTCATCTCCTCCCATTCCTCACTATCGACTCACGATTCATACATTCACGAATCAAAATAAACAATCTACTTTCGAATCCAAACACTTACAGAATTTCTGTGGGTTTCTTCTTTTTTTTGTGTATGTACATTATAAATCTCAGTAATAAAGAGTTTAAATTATTAATTGTCGTTTGTATTCATATTAATATTTAAATTAGATGTTTCTGAAGTGAAAATACTAAGTACGAATTAAAAACTCAGATACCGATATAGACAAGCTAGAATATAAAATAAGAAGGTATTTTTTATTTGCTAAGATATTTCTCATGTAATAAATCAAACACAGTGGCACCCCGCCCACATCTTTTCATTTTTGGAAACGCTCCCTTATATACATTTACTTCTATATATGGTATGAATAACCAATTGAAAGCTCAGAATATCCCCCTAGTTGTTTTCTCAGCCATTTTAACGGGCTTGGACGCCATTACTTTCTTTTGAACCAATATTCAAGGAGGTAGGGTGTGTCTTTAGTCTGCTCGAAATTTCATGCTTTTTTAGACTAAAATACGTCTTAGTTACTAAGTTTGATAAATTATAGTGGAATTCTACGGCATTGTTGTAGTAATTTATGATTTTTGAGTTATTCAAATGTATGTATAAAATCTAGAAAAAATATTTTGTTTCATATCG
>NW_013665850.1:181046-183457 GCF_000517525.1 Limulus polyphemus | reverse complement strand
ATTTTACAAAACACTGGTCTACTAAAAATACAGCCAAGATAAGTTACTTTGTACAGACCAAAGGTCAGTTTTATGTTATTGGATACGGTAACATGAGTGCACGTGTGTATTGTTAGGCAGGCACAGCTGAAAGGTCAATATAATAAAAGTAATAAATATATATAAATGTATAATGTTATAAGATTTAAGCTACTTGGTCTAAGCCTTTATGTTTTCGTGTTATAATATATATTATTCTAGAATGAAAGAAGCATAATTTATATTTATTTCCAGATTTTTATGGTGGTTGCGAGATCGGTCAAATCTACCGAACCCGTACAAACATTAATTACTGAAAAAAAAAGATAAAATAGAAAGTTTTTGTTAAGAAACATTTGATAGATATCTGGACATTATAAAGATTCCGCGTGTGAAATTGAAAATTCTCTGATGCATAAAAGTATTTTTAATCTTAAAATGAAAATTATTTTGCATGATGGATAGGCAACATATGAAAAAAAAAGGCATGTGAAAACATTGCTTTACAAGCCTTAAGACTTAATAAGAATGATATTTTTCGTATAAAAGCATTGTAATGTTTGCTGATAATCCGCCAAATTTCGTTAACATTCGCTTAGTAATTTAAAAGTTATAGCAAGAAAATTATAACAAGCACAAAATGGTTACGAGGTCGGTCCCAGGGACCGAGCCCGTGATGAATGAGTTTAATTAGTGTTCAGAATATTCTTCATCCCCGACAACTTATTAAATCTTTCCCTGAGTATCCCTGACGGGAGATCTGTAGCCCCTTGGCGCCACCACTGCGGCAAAACTGGGACGGCTGGTCAGTGATCACCCTAGGTTAGATAAAAGTAGCCCAAGTGTTGGCCTCGGAGACTGTTGACTAGTTGCCTTTCCTCTAGTCTATCAGTTCAACACTAGGGAAGACAGTCCTTTGTGTAACTTTGCGCGGAAATTGTGAAACTAACAACCTTATACAAAAAAGTCACACATATCTAAAGTCAAAATTTAAATTGTAGCTTTCTGGTCATTAAGACAGCAGTCAACCATTATAAAATATGCGTATTTATTACATTTTTAGACATTGATAAATAATCCAAACTCATTAACCAAGATTGTTTAATATATTTGTTCGGCAATGACGAGGGTAGCTTGTAGCATAATTGGATGGATTATGGATATTTCAAATATATGATAATTTCAACAAATGTAACTTATTCTTAGTAGATGGCGATAGTGTTGCTACATATTTTTTGTATCTTTCTTTGAATAATTACAATTTTCAAAGTAATTATTTTCGTGGGTAAAGAGTAGTCCAAGAGTTAGCGATGGGTTGTGTTGATTGTCTACCTTCCCTCTAATTTATCATTTCAAAATTTGGGACACATAGCACTCGATTAGCTTTATGCGAAATTCAACAAAATATACAAACCGAAGTTGTGATACTTACATGCAATGGAACTAACTGATAACTATTATATCACAAGCCAATCGTAATGACCACATGTGAAAATGTGAGTGTTTGCTTTATTCAAATTAATCATTGAAAGGCTCAATAACATTTTTACTTCAGATTCTCAGTTTTTATGATGTTTGTCAACAACTTTAAAACGATATTTTAAAGTTAGCATGCAATGAACAATAGAACGTAGATTCTGTATGAACAGATGGAGAGAAATGTTATAGAAAATATGGGTTTCCTAAAGACTTATAAAACATTATACCTAACTCCCCATAATTACTTTCTTCATCATAATCTCTCAGACGTGACTTTCCGAATAAAATGTGGTCGGCAAGGTAAGCCAAAGGTGGTGCATGCCAACAGGCTTTGGCATTATCATGGTACAGGACATTTCAGTTGGAACGAAGCAAACAATGGAACAAATGACGCTGCTGAAGACGTGTCACCTGAAAAAGTCACTGTCGAAGAAGAAAGTCTACCTGGTTTAGAGAAGGGAAACGGTGAAGCCGATAATGAAGTTACTACCACTGGTGTGAGTGTTACCGATAATGGAACATTTCCTGATGGAGCAGATGAACCCCACGTCAAGCAGAAGCCAACGAGACAGAGGCCAGTATGGAAGAAGATACGTCCTGTAAAATTAGGAGACTTTGTTGTATTTGAATTTTGTGTTTGTAAATTCTATACATTAATCAAGTTATTGTTAATTATCTATTGGTTTAATGTAAGTGGCTATTGTTCGGGACAAACAATACTAAGGAAGGGGCAGTGTTACGACAGCGGAAGTCACGTGACACTGGTGACACGTCGTGGGTTTCTGGAGGGATCATGGCTGTTCCTGGCAACTCTGGTGTTTGCCAGACGCCCTCTATTTTTGTGTGTGGACCCGGCAAATGAGGCGGAGATAATGGCAGATAGCAGATTGAAGAGAGATATAGAGACAGATAAC
>NW_013665850.1:178600-180814 GCF_000517525.1 Limulus polyphemus | reverse complement strand
ATTGAGAAAGAATAAACTAGTTTTATTTAAGAAAGAAATTATATCGCTGAAGTTTCTCGGGAAGAATTTATACCGGAAATTAACAAACGACCAGAGACGTAACAATACTTTACTTTGGTTTGGTTTGTTTTGAAGTTCGTGCAAAGCTACTCGAGGGCTATCTGCAATATCCGTCCCCCCTAATTTATCAGTGATAGACTAGAGGGCAAGCAGCTATAACCACCTACAGCAACTCTTGAGCTACTGTTTTATATTATAAATAAAGTCCCCACGGCTGAAAGGACGAGCAGGCTTGGTAACCGGATTCGGACCCGTGACCCACAAATTGCGAATCGACCACCCTAACCATCACGTTATGCCAGGTCCAACATTTTACGTCTGCACAACAAAGCTATGTATCTAAATTACCGTTTTTTTTCTTTCTAGAATTACTGTAGATTATGACAAAAAGATTCAATTGTTTGTCCTAAACAGCCTTAAGCTCATAGCAGTGCACATCTGTTTTTTTATTTCATGTTATTGTTCTATTGCTCTTTGAACTGTGTCTAACAACTAACCTGACATAACAAAGCAATAAATCATCCTGGAGCACATAGCTCAAGTTAAGATAAATAATTTACAATTTTTTTTGTTTTAATTTTTTTCTTACCTAACCTAATAAGTTTCTAATTTTTTTCATTTTAGTTACTTTTAAAACAATAAAAATATATACATAAAAAACAAGAAATGTAGTACTTATGTGTGGGTCTTGTACTTTTTTTGCAGTTGAAGTCTCGATATAAGTTAACCTTACTTTTTGTAGGATTTATGTTAGTACTTCACTGATTTTTTATTTATTTATTTCAGATATATCGTTTGCAACGTAAAACAATAACTCGCACAAATAATACAACATCTTATAACTATTATAATTTAATTGGGTTTCTAACAAAGTTTTAAGTGCAATAAAATAATTCGCTTACTTTGTCGACGTGACCTCTACTATTGCAACAATAAAATGATAAGTAAGATAATTCAAATCTATCATAAGAACTTACTGGAAAATCAGTGAGTTAAACTCTTCTCTTTCTTTTATTATAAATAATCAATAATAAATATCAGAGAGAATTATTGACATTTTTTGAAAGGCAGTTTATAATAGAAGAGAGTGACTGTCTGGTTTATATTTCCATAAAAAATTAGAGTATATAAAATTTAGATTATTTGTTAGCAGTACTTATACTACAAATGTGTAATTTATGTTAAACTCAGGACATCATATAGAAGTAGTGAGAATATCTAAAATGGGCTGTGAACAAGTGTCAAGTGACACGGAGAATTGAAGATTAAGTATATTTGTAAATATTTCTTGTGGAATTAGGAAAAATAAGACTTATATGATATTAACATTTCTTTATTAACTACGATTTGATGCCAACTATCATTGATATACATTGATAGTAAAGTAGTTTAATTAAATTTTAAATTTAACCCTGTGAAAAGGTCGTGAAATGTACATTTTAATAAAAAGAAGTGAGACCATGTGAGAGTTGTGTTTGGTAGAAGTAAAACATGAGATATTTAATGCACGATGGAAGTTAAACATGTGAAACTGTAATGCATGGTGGAAGTTAGATATATGATTTTATAATACGTGATGGTGGCAAATCATTTAATTAAGAAGCGTGATATATTAACAAGCATGTCTTTACCGTGAAACTGTAAGGCATGGTGGAAGTTAGATATATGATTTTATAATACGTGATGGTGGCAAATCATTTAATTAAGAAGCGTGATATATTAACAAGCATGTCTTTATATTTCTCACTAAATTGCAACGGCTGATACACGGATACATTGTTAAGCGTGATATATTAACAAGCATGTCTTTACATTTCTCACTAAATTGCAACGGCTGATACACGGATACATTATTTACTACCACTAGAATCCTTAATCATGTTTAAGACATTGTCCGTGGCTTCCATCAAAGTCTTATGAAGTTTTGTCTTAATGTTATCTAATCATAAACACCTTAGGTGTGAAAAAAAAGGTATGACCAAAAAAGAATTGAGTGTGCGACTTAAAGGAATGATATCAAAATTGGCGACCAAACTGGTAGCTACACTTATGGCATTGATAATAATTTTACCTCAAATATTCCTTTATTAGCCAGCTGAGCCGCATATTTTGTTTTACCCATCAATATGCCCCAAGTTGAACAAAAAACAAAAA
>NW_013665850.1:175107-178078 GCF_000517525.1 Limulus polyphemus | reverse complement strand
GTTATTATTTACTTTAGAATATCGATTCTTCATTTTGTTGGAATGAATTTTCACATATCTTATCTTTCTTATGCAAAATTCACCCTTACGTTTAAGAACGTTTTAATGATCATGATTTGCTACAAGTGTGTGAAGAGGTAATGTAAAGGTATACTTTGTATTGATTAAACTAATCCAAGGTATTTATTGATAGAAATAACTTTCTTTATAGAAGAGACTAGAAGTTTTAATGTTCATAAAAAATTAAATGTTCATCTGCAAGAGTTCGGCTTATACCAAAACGTATTTCTTTCAGGTAATATTTTCACTGTTATTCAACTACAAAACGAAGAAAATGTTCGCTTGTTGAATTTCTCGCGAAGCTACTCAAGGCTTATCTGTATTTGCCGTCTGTAATTTGGAAGTAATAGACTATATGGAAGGTAGCTAGTCAACAGCACCCACTGTCAATTATTGCGAAAAGAGGGATTGACACTTTTAGCCGCCACATCATAAGACAGACCTCCATGACGAAATAACTATCATGATTGGTGACGAGTTTTCATACTGCGACTGCAAGTTGCGAGTCGAGCGCCTTAGCCATCAAGCCATGTTAGAAGAGAAAAGAGGGATTGACACTTTTAGCCGCCACATCATAAGACAGACCTCCATGACGAAATAACTATCATGATTGGTGACGAGTTTTCATACTGCGACTGCAAGTTGCGAGTCGAGCGCCCTAGCCATCAAGCCATGTTAGAAGAGAAAAGAGGGATTGACACTTTTAGCCGCCACATCATAAGACGACGAAATAACTATTATGATTGGTGACGAGTTTTCATACTGCGACTTGCAAGTTGCGAGTCGAGCGCACCTAGCCGTCAAGCCATGTTAGAAGAAAAAAGAGGGAGCAAGAGTGTTTTATGACAAACGAAGAAAGTTTTAAGGTAATGAGTTACTATAAATACATATATTATGCTATTAATTCTAAGTCTGTTTGTTATTTAAGATTTTGTAATCTGTTTCCATGAGACTGAGATATACTAGTTTTCGAAACGAAGCAGTAAATATACACATATCATACAAAACATAGGAAAGCTGTAATGTTAAAGTAACACCTCAGAGAAAGAATATTTTATCAGGATAATCTTCGTATTGTTAGATGTGATACATCAGGAAAATGTAATATTCATCGTTTCGTTACACTTATGTGGTATCTGAGAGAAAAGTGCTTATCAAGACAGTCTTCAACTTACTACTGGAGTATTACTAATCTACCCTAAAATACTATAATAAGACTAACATGTAATTAAGTTGATAGTGTGTATGGAGACCTAATCCTGTTCTGCGCTTAATCTATATATAAAACTCAAAATATCTCTGTTTGTCCTCCGAGTTCACTGTGTAGGTCACACTTCCCTCACGTGAAAGTGCGCAAAACAACAATTTTTCATTGATATACGAGTCTATCGACTGTTACTGGACCGGTAATTTTATCGTTGACATATATATATTATACAAATAAATTCTACGCAGGCTTGATATTTTTGCTAAGTTTGAGTTAACATTTGTTTTTGAATATAGCATTATAGGGCTATTTAGTTATAGATCATTAACTATACATCTACTAATGCATCATATATTTAATCTCACACACACAAAAGAAATGTATGCAGAATTAGAATCCATGTGTGAAAGAGCAGACACTACCCCTAGCCTATAAAATAAAATTATTCCGTCTGTCATAAAATAAAATACATGAAAAGAGTAAGGCTTAGATTATAATACTTATATTTTATTCTACTTTTTTTCTCTGGGTGTTTCAATACCTGGAAGTGGATTTGATACATTATAAAGTAGAATATTGCATTTTGTTTGTAGTATATTTCATACATCAATGTCATAATGTGAATACGGTATCACATTCATAAAAATATATTGAAGTTAAATGAAAACACATTCAACATAATATTACATACATATTTACGTTTGAAAATTTAATAATTGAGGAGGGATGGCGGGGGAATAGAACTAGGTTTATCCTGTTCGCCAGAAGGAGTACTCATGCGTGTATAAGACAATCTAAATATTCTCCATAAGGGCCTTTTTCTCTTTGCCAGTGAGGGAAGAAAAACATCGTTCATAAGGAAGCCCTGATTTATAACAGGTTCGTAGCTCATTTGCAAAAATCAAACCTAATGTGTGTTGTTGTTTTTTTCTTAAATTCACAAAATATTTTTTACCTATCGAAATACGGAAAGGGGAAACAGAGATAACGCCGGGTAACGCTGCTATACTGCTGTTTATTGTGTAAAAAAAACGACCTCAGCAATATCTAACAGAGATACCGTTATATATTCCAAAAACAAGACATCTTTCTATATTAGAAATATCCTTTCCACGAACTCTTTTCAAATATTTACACAACAACAAGTACAAGTAAAACTGACAATACAGCTTTATACACGAACGCGTTACAAATTAAAACTTAAAATTAAAAGTAAATGCTGCACAACTACTTAATTCTAAAATCAAAAATACAAAGTAAGACATAAAATGTACAAAATGAAATAAACTCTTCAATATATACAGAAAATACACGATAAACTCTTCATAAAACATAAAATATATAAATGCCAAAAATAAAATAATTCATTTATTAAAAGTAAAGTATTTTACCAATAAAAATGCATAATGAAATCCTGCTGGTACTTAATACAAAATAAATCCTTTAACGTTGGAACTAAGGTGAAACATGGCAAAACGAAAAAGCACAAAATAATTAGTAACTAAAAAATACAAAGTAATAATTCATAAAACAGCCAAAACACAAACATAGTATGATTGAATTTGTTTGGTGCAAAACTACACAATGGGCTATCTACACTTTGTCCATCACGTGAATTGAACCCCGGATTTTAGCGTTGAAGTCCATAAAATTTCCACTGACCCAATGGGGAAAATACAAACGAGCCCTCAGATGAACAAAATT
>NW_013665850.1:171363-174107 GCF_000517525.1 Limulus polyphemus | reverse complement strand
ATCATTGTTTGTAATAACTATTTGTAATAATTGTTGTTGTAAATTATATTATTGTTTGTGTATTAAATATATTTGTATTAAAAAAATAAAACTCTGTGTATCAATTTTGTTGGCAAATATCATAAATTGGAGATATATCGGCATTTATTTAACTACTAAATCCAAAGTACAATTTAACTCAATTTTAGGCCATTTGAAATTGTAATACGTAATAAGAGTAAGAAGGAATTATTTTTAAGTAAATGTTATTACAAGTTTAATTACGTAAATTCGTAAGAGTCGTGCGTTGTGTTTATAACTCATTAATGTCGAGATTATAAAACGTCGCGCGAAATATATTGATGCCGAGAATATAGCTAGCAGACGATTAAGTAATATACATATAAATAGTGTGAGATGAGCGAGAAAAGTAGACAGACAGATAAATACAAAGCAGACGAGCAGTAAAGTAAATTTACGAGAAGGAATTCGGCCAAAGAAAAGTTAAACGCAAAGCTAATCATCGTAGGAGTGGAAGGCCTATCGGTTGATATATTAGAGTGAGACTAGCGGTGTTGAAAGAGATAAGAAGAATGGTTTATTTCGTCAAAGAGAGTTCTAAAGTAATTGAACTAGCATCAGTGGACTTTGACAAATAGGAAGACGATTCTCGGAAATACAAAATGAGAAAAAAGGAGCAGACGATTTTAGAAGTATAGGATACAACCGTGGTAACTCGATAAAACGTAAGTGAACTATACTCGGATAGTTTGGCGATAGAAATAGAGAAATATAGAGATGTTAAACTAATTAATTTATACAAACAGTTATGGACAAGTATCTTAAATAGATAGTAAGTTTTAGAAAAATTAGGGTTCACGCTACATGAAAAAAATAAGCAAAGAATAAAACTTATTTTTCTGACAGAGATTAAACTAATGATGGGAGATCACTAATTACAGGATCTAGATTGATTCCACAAGATTGAACAGTGTTTAGATTAGCGATCCATTAAGCTTCTTTTATCTCTCTATCAGCTTTAGTTTTGAATCCTGTTTCACTGTCGATAAGAGTAACATCGTTAATGGAATGACCGGGTTGATTAAAGTGTTGAGCAACAGGTAGATCTTTTTTGGTGTTAATAGAAGATTTATGGTTGTTGAAACGTTCTCTAAGAGTTGTTTGTGTATGTCCTACATATTGGTGATTATATTTTTTACACTGTATGAGGTAAATAGTGTTTTATGTTCCACAAGTGATTTCTTTGAATATTTGAAAGTTTCTTTGGTTGTGCTTGTCAGAAAATGAGTCAGTAGTTTTATGAACTTGCAGGTTTGACAATGAGCTTTATTGCATGGATGACAACATTTTTTGGTGGGATTTAATTCACTTTTGTGTCAACAAGGATATCGTTTGGAATTCTGCTTTCTCGGGAGGATACAACGGGAACTTCGGGAAATATATGTTTAAGGCGATCGTTAATTTGTAGGAGATGAAAATTTTATTTCAGAATTCGTGAAAAGTTTCTGAGTTTAAAGTGATAGGTAATAATAAGAGGAATTATATTTGAAACAGAAAGAAGTTCGGGCTTTTTAACATAGCTGTTATTTGGACAGAAGTTGATACCTTTACTCAGTTCTGTTTCAGAGAGAGTTATATCTGAAACATTAACAATGCTAGAGATATATGGGGAGTGTTCATCTTTACCTGTGCGATTTATGAGGTCACTGTTATTCTCAACAGATTTGTTAGTTTGACAAGGCTTATGCATATTAAAGGATGAAGTATTTTTAAACATTTTTATAAGTTGTTCATTGTGAAGTAAAGAGATTTTGATAGTTTCTGGCAGATTACTTGTGCTGTGTTAGTTTCTTTATGAGTATTCGAAAAAATGCTGTTAGAAGTGCTTCTTGAACTAGTGTTATTGATAGGAGACTGATTTTTAAAAAGGAATGTATTAGTTCACTTTGTAAATTTTTGTAGTTCTTCTTTTTTTTCCAGCGAAGGATTGTACAGGTAATAATAGTAGGAAGTTTCTTTGTCTAAAACAGCGACAGAAGATTTTAGTGATATTCAAGAGTTCTGAGGAGGTGTTTTCAAAGATCAGTTTCCAATTGCGCAGAAATTCTGATCATGTGCTCCTATTATGATTGATGCTTTTAATGCGAGAGGTTGAGGTATGTCTCGATTTTTTATATTATGCATGTTTATAATGTCTTATACGTTTCTCAGTGAGTTTTCTAACTTTCTGGAAATGGTTGTTTTCTGCTGTAGTTGAGTGATTCGCCGCTTGGTTCAGGTTGAGTGTTGACAGATATTGGTGTGAGGACGTCGTTGTAATCGTGAGATAGAGGGTGGGAAGGAAGATGGGGTAGCTGTCTTCTTCAGAGTGTATATTACACATTGACGAAGTATAAACAGTGCCTTGCTGGTCACTGTGAGAGTTGATGCTAACAGATGAAGGACTGTTGTGTTCTAATGAAGTAAATTCTAGGGGACTAAATACAAATCACACTTCCCCCAAAACATCACATTCCGCAAATAGCAACACTCGTTTTTCTTATGCTTCTATTATTCGTTCTTTACTCACAAACCCTTCACACGTTGGAAACGATGATCATCAGAGAGTTCGTGAGGCACCCAAGCACTTTTTATGGAGTTTTCCCATATTCCTTAGATGTTTACGTATTGTTTCACGAGAGGCATGCAATTTCAGGGCCATTTTACGAGTGTGTTGATTTGGGTTAGACTCAACAAGCATCTTC
>NW_013665850.1:148004-170363 GCF_000517525.1 Limulus polyphemus | reverse complement strand
AGTATAAACAGTGCATTGCTGGTCACTGTGAGAGTTGATGCTAACAGATGAAGGACTGTTGTGTTCTAATGAAGTAAATTCTAGGGGACTAAATACAAATCACACTTCCCCCAAAACATCACATTCCACAAATAGCAACACTCGTTTTCTTATGCTTCTGTTCTTCGTTCTTTACTCACAAACCCTTCACACGTTGGAAACGATGATCATCAGAGAGTTCGTGAGGCACCCAAACACTTTTTTTATGGAGTTTTCCCATATTCCTTAGATGTTTACGTATTGTTTCACGAGAGGCATGCAATTTCAGTGCCATTTTACGAGTGTGTTGCCTTGGGTTAGACTCAACAAGCATCTTCAGAGCATCAATATCAATTCCTACATGTCGGCCCCTGCCATCACAGTTTTAAGGCTAAAGTCACCTGAACGAAATTTCCTGAACCATCGTTGACACTTATGAACGTTCAAAACATTTCCATAAATTTCTTTGATATTTCAGAGGCGTTGTTTCCCTTCTTGTATTCAAGCAGCATTACATGGTGAATGTGTGTCTCGTCGTGTGCCATCACTATAAGGGAGTAGAGTATATAATTTGAAGTATTTGCATTATTGGAGCATTGACCAGAAAATACAGTCCATGAGTTAAATTCACACACGTACGCGGGCAGGGGAGGTCGTCCGAACCCCATATTTTTGTGATTTAAAAGAATTGTGCTTCTATAGTTACAGCGCAGCAACTTATAGAACTTAGAGTTTTCTACATAATCTACATTCTTTTGATGAAGTATTTGCATTTTTTAGCTTGAAATAGTCGCATGCAATGGCTTCTTTTGACACTTTGTGATTGGAAGTCTGGTGCCATATTGCTACTGTTACATTTTATAGTCTGTAATAAATTTGTTTTAATTTATTTTAATATCGACGTTGTTTAGATTGAGTTTATTTTAAAAAGCATGCATAGCTTGTAGTGTTAGATATGTATTGCGCAACTGCCGCCTATTCTCCAAAGTTGTAGAAGATTCTCGAGAGTAAGAATCAACAATATATGTGTGTATGTAAACGCTTTAACCAGTATTGTTACGTAAGATTGAAGTTTCTAAAAAATGTTCCCACGATATAAATATAACTAACGCCACGCGACAGAGAGTGTCTATTATTAGTTCGCTATAATCAGCATACTATAAACTATAATTGTGATTTTTAGAACGCTTATGAATCGGAAACTTAATATATTCGACCAGGAATATTTATAAATTTCGAACATTACAAATCGTTTAACTTCAGTGGATTCTCATCGGCAATTAGTATTTTTTACAAAAACATTACCAACTTCAACGGTGGAAAACAGCGTGTGTGTCCAAGGAGACAAAGCTAGCTAGTTTCCCGGCGAATCGTACTTACATCAACCTGCTCATCGTGAATCCTCGATAAGATATCAGGGAGGTTCCCAACTAGAAAGAAGACTTTATATTGTTTGTAAGTTTGTGAAACTTCTGTTTATGAATCATTGTTTGTAATAACTGTTATTGTCAATTGTATTGTTGTGTGTATATTAAAACGTATTTTTGTTAAAAACGAAGACGGTGTGTATCAATCTTGTTGGCAGATATCATAAATTGACTAATATATCGGCATTTATTTAAATACTAAATCCAAAGAACAATTTAACTACTAAATTTAAATTATTTAACTCGGCTTCGGACTATTCGAAATTTTAATACCTAACAAGGCCGGAATCTTTACAGTTGGTAGCTTTAATACACAATCATTATGACACTGCTATCAACATTGTATCTTTATATAAGTTATTTATAAAAAAACATCCCAGAAGAATGGAGCATGCTAACATGTTATTTCAGTAGTGCATACGTGTGTGATAACCAATGATTGAAATATCTAATATACTATTGTTGTACAGAGTTGTTTAAATTAGTAATATAATTTAACAATTAATAACTATTCTGCATGTAGATAGTACATTACTTTATAACAATAAAACATACATAGTTATGCTAATTTAAGTCTAGTTCCCCGTGCAATGTTCATTGGATGCTCGCGGATTTTATGTAACCAGCCATACAATTGCTTAAGCTATATTTCATGTAAAGTTGCTTCCAGATTTAATCTCATAGCACCTATTTTTAAAAATTTTCTGGGAGGGGCATGCCCCAGAACTCCGTAGTATTAGCATGCTTTGCGTGCTGATTGTACTTCCCACAAATATGTGTTGGCTTTTGATCTCACAAATTAGAATCCCACTTTCAAACATTCTGCATACAGGCCTGGAATTAAATATTAGAAATAACTATATTTTTAAAATTCACATAAGTTTTTATCGGTTGTACAGAGTAAAACTTTTGTGAATAAAATAAAGTCCATGACTTGGTTGAGATGGGAAACATTCATAGAAACTGCTAAAATGTGGTTATATTTAGGCCTAGACGGTGCAGATAAAAAAATAGCCGAAGCAAGTCGAGACTACTTTCAGTTTCAACATCAGCGCATTTCTTCACATGCTGGTTTTCACCAAAGTGCTATAGACCTTTTACCGATAAGAAATAAATAAATGGCGCTGTTAAACCACATAAGAAGTTAGGTCCACTAGAAACTGAAACTGCTAATGAGCATTAACCTGGCATGACAGCTTAGGCCTAGTAAACACGAGAAATTCAACATAACCAAAATGTCTGTATCCATAATCTTCAGGAAGAAAGCTTGTGTTCGAAGCATGTTCTTCTCAGATGTTCAGCACCAGTGTTAGCTATTGTGTGTATTGTATGTAATAAAAAGCCGAACTTTACATCATGGTAGATTACAAGCACAAGAAAGATCACTTGATACAAGCTGAAACAACACACGCAAGTGAATATTTGCCATTCTTTTAAACCACAATCAAGCATATTCTATAAGTTGCATAAACGGCAAAAGTTGAAAGTTCATAAGCTTATTTGTGCGTTTTTACAAAATCATCTATGTCAGTATGTAGTTAACAAAAAGTGTAGGTACATTTGAAGTATTCGTTTCTAGTTTTAGTATTATTTAACCATTCCAAGTAGTACATTTGTAACATCGTATATACAACAAAATAACATGGAAGTTACAGCTATTCTACTGTACTATGTCAAATTTGTCTTACTCAGACCTTTTCATGAAGTTTCACTTGACAGCTGAATATCCTTTTGTTCTAATACAGTTACATTGATGCAATTCACTATTGTCACTTGATTGCGTTTTGGTCGAATACCATAGTCCTTCATTTTTTTCTTACACAGTTGATGTTCGACTTTCCAAATATGAGTCACAATATGTATACTATACACATTATAGGGAAGCTTGTGAAGGCTGTAGAACTAATGATAGATGATAATATATTACTGCACGTAAGAAACAGGGACTGTGTTTTGCTTGAGGCTCGATATCGTAAGGACAAGATTTTTTGACACCATTAAAGAATAGGTTTTCCACTGTTGACATTCTTTCTTTAGTGCACTTTTCAAAATCTTTGTAAACAAAGGTCAAACGTGCGCGAGCCTTAATAAAAGTGTTGAACATTCCATTTCTCTCTTCTCGTGTTAACAGCAATCGGGAGGTACAGCTGAAGGATTATAAAATTTTCTGTGACACTCATGGGATTCTTGTTAAAACTAATAGGTCTGCACTAATAGATATTATTGAAAGCAAAGCTAAAGTCACATTGACACTGTACCAAGGAATGATGTCCTGGTTACTGACGTTGTAGCAATGATTCAGGACCTTAAAAACATTCCACCCACTTTTGATGAACTAGCAAATAACTGTGCATTTGTCCAATAAATACCAATGCCTACGGGTTGACTTCGTGATAGACAAATATCTCACAGAAAGCACAGAAGAAATTGAGTGCACCAGACGAGCCTGCAATGGGACAGAGTTCAAATCAGTGACATAAAATCTGTGTATTTGGAAAAAACAAAGAGATTCTAATCGAATTCCTATTTTCAATTTGGCAAGACTGCACCTTGAATAATGGCATCACCTTGTACATTGCATATGATGAATACTGTCGCCAGATTAAAGTCCCAAAATTTCACATTACTGTCAGTGATGTTTGCGAACTCTGCAATAATTATGTACAACACAATAATATATACTTTTACGTGTAAAACATGCCAGCCACTATTGCGACATCATCATAATCAAGAGTCATGATACAGTCGTGTTTGTGGAAACTATATCACTTCGCTTACAATTCATATTAGTTATTTCTTACATAAATGAACAACAAATCCCGAATTGTTGATATTAAAAAAGTTACAGTAGCATTTGTTGTTGAAGTATGTGACGAAATGATTGGACTACATTCATTATCTGGCTGTTATAGCACCAGTGCTTTTCACAGCAAAGGAAAAAAGGAAAGTACTAACATTAGCATCAGAGAACCACGAATTCCTGGCAACATTTGCTAATGTTGGAAGAGATTTCAACCTCAAAGATTGCATCTTCTTAATATTGGAACATTTTGTCTGTCATTTATATGGACAAACTGCTTTATCTGGTGTGACAATGCTAGATATAAAGTACCTCAAGCTCAATTCCAGGATAGAATCTGCCACCAATGCAAAATGCTCTCTACCAACACTCCAAGCAGGCAAACTATCAAACAGCAATTTATAACAGTTCACTACAAAGTCATATCGATGGCCCATCAGACTTTGGTTATTGCTAGCACAAAAAAGCAACCACCTTGTTACGATATGAAAGAAAAAGAAACCTGTGCTATATGGCTTGCTGAGGGCAGTTAAATGCAGCTGTAAACGGGGTGGTATAAAATAGATTGCTGTTCATATAAAGCACAACAAGTGCCTTGCACAGAACGGTGAAAGTTTCAAAGTTGTCAAAATGTAAAGGTTGCTTGTTTGGACTCCTATGATGATAGTTATTATTCTGAAGAGGATTAAATAATTTCTGTGATAGTATATTTATGACTAATCCATTCTGTTGTTATACTGATATCAATTGGCAAGATTCTTGTAATTCTTACTGGGATGAAAATGTTGTCACATTAGCTGAGCTTGTAGCGACCTGTATATTATTTTAAAGGTCGTATGTATCTCTGGCTATAGCTGTTCTGACCAGTAGATTTGTGCCTACTGTTACGTCTCCCTTCGTTAGTTAATTTTCCGTAAACTCGTTCCGACGAAACTTTAGCGACACAAGTCCTTTCTTAAATAAAACTGGTTTATTCTTTCCGAATACAACTTTGCGATACACTTAATTTCAACAGTCGCGCTATAACAAACGTCTCACGTGCTCGACTTCAACAATACTCCGTTCAATTACACACTCTCTAACTGCAGTTCAATTACTCACTACCTACACATTGTCCCGTCACGTTGTGACCATCTTATATATATACCAGACTACCCCCAATCTAGTAATCTCCCGACAATTCACGAAGGTTCGAGAAAGAAATGGCGTGATACTAGTCACGTGACCTCGTTGACGCAACACTACCAAAACACAAAACTTAATGCTTGAGTTTATTTCTTTTCTTTATTATTATCTTCAATGTTTGATTATGGTAGTAAACCTTCAAATGACGTGCTTTTCAAGTGAGAAATTTGTTTTCATTTTATTTTTTTTTGTTAAACATCGACATGGTGTACGTAGTTACAATTTCTAAAATGTCTGTACTTAGTGCATACCTATCAGTAAACCAAATATTAGGTTTTAGTTTATTATGATTTATTTTCTATTATCGTTTGAATATTACCCCAAATCTCAAAGTGGCACATTTCCCCATATTAACTTTCAATGCTTTCTGACAAAAAAAACAATGCTAGTTTTTTTTGGTGTATAACTTTTAGGACAGGTATGAAAAAAAGTTTATACCAATACAAACTGTTGAGCATAGGTTGTTAAAACGAAAGTTAATTTCTAGCAATATTTTCTTTGTTCAGCTTATGGGCAGCTATAAACTGTACAAACATATTTGAAATGGGGGCCAATATCATTTTCCACAGAAACTTATCTCTATGACTGTTTGCAAAGAAACTTTATTTTTAGAAATATTTGATGATAGTCTCTTGTAAATTTGTTCATATTTCTAGTTTTCTGCTATATAAAGAAGAACAAGTCAATATCAATTTTCAGAGGTGCTTAGCTTTACAAATGGTTTTCGAAGATAATTCTTGAGCAGTTGTTTTAGTCTTACATAAACGTATGCAAATTTTTAGCTTTCGCTATATAGTAATAGTTGTTCTCTGAATCATTATTTTTCATCCAATATATACTGGGTAGTGGACTTTATATTTTAACTATTTTTTTGAAGATATTATTGTATGATTATACAAAATATTTAATGATCAATTACTTTGGATAGAACAAAGAAGTTTAGTATTTTGTATTTGAAATTTTATGATTTTCTGCGAACTATTTTAATAATGTTTTGCTTTTCTTAATACTTTGAAGTACTGACAGAATTCAAAAGGAGTGTAAGATAACAAAATCATTGGGTTTTAACTCACAACTGTATTTATTGTGTTATTGTTATATAACGATACGAGACAGACATTCTATCAAAAAGTAATTTTTTATCAGCAGGCAACAAGGTTTATGGGTTCTGTAAGTATTAAAGAATTATATTGATCTTAAAAGTGTAATATATTTTCAGTTCATTATGCAAAATCGAATGGAATAGGAAAGCACAAAGCTATGTCAACCACCGTTTTTACACAAAATGTCATAGCCATAACAAGCTTTCTATTAGCTTCAAAGGTGGCGGTACGTATTAACAACAAAAAGCAAACAAGCAGAACAACAATAATAAAAACAAATTCTCTCTGCAAATACACGGTACAGGAAAACAAATTCTTCACGACGTACGATTGTTTTAAATTAAGCCATTATTTATATAAGGTTCAGTTATTTATTAAGATTAATTTTTAAAACCTTGGTTTTGCAAAATACTGAAAAATTTATTCAACATATGGAAATTCAAAGGGTTTTTGTAGGAGTTTTGCCGATTTACAGAACCTTTTCAATTAGTGAAGCACCATTAGCAGTTTTCCGGTGATGACCATCGAACCTCACTGTTTCATAAAGTATCTTCAAAAACTTTTTTTTTTGTTAGAGTGCTCTTTAAGTTAGTCTTCTCAGTATATTTCCTTTAAATAAAAGTCGGTCGTAAAAAATAGAAATGTTCCTTAAATAGAATAACGGAGAAGTTCAAAACTAATTGGCTTATTAAAAACATAAAGGAGAAAGCCAAGGAAAATGGCAAGTTTAAGAAGTTTAAATAGACAGATAAGATGAAATATTTACAGAACTATCTAAAGGCTAGTGATTTGATTAATAAAAGAAATCAGGAAATTCGAAAGGGCTTATGAGAAACAGCTGACTGTTAATATTAAAACTAAGAGTAAGAATGTTGTATGTTAAAGCCAAGTAAAATGTTAGAAGACTATGGTTCTGCTGAGACTGTAAATGTTTTCTTCTGTACTGTTTTACAAGAGAAGATATTAACAATATTCGTGACTCTGAGCGTTCTTTAGGAAACATTGGATCATGTAGATATTAATCCATTGGTGGTAAATAGAAAGAGTGAGACATTAAAATTAAAGCAAGAGGTTTTCCCCAGGGTTTTAAAAGATGTCAAAAATCAGTTATGTACACCTTTTTCTTTAATTTCTGGTAGGTCAGTAGCAATTGAGCAAGTTTCTAAAAACTGAAGAGGTGTTTGTGTTACTCCTATTTTATAAGGGCGAATGATTGTTTGTAGTTAAACACAAAGCTACACAATGAACTATCTGTGCTCTGCCCACAGCGGGTATCTAAACCCGGTTTCTAACATTGTAAGTCCGCAGACATACCGCTGTGCCACTAGGGGCAGGGCGGATGAAAATAGTGTCTCTGGAAATGTAAGGTCAGTTACTCTTACTTCTTTAGTGAGGAAAAATTCTAGTGTTTGATGAAAGAAGCTTCACGAAATCATTTAGTGAAAAATGTTACCATAAATGAAAGTCAGTATGGATTTACCAAACAGAAATCTTGCTTTAATAATCTGCTATATTTTATTGAGGATTTTACTTGTTCTCTGGATGAAGAAGTGTGTGTACACTTTGTGAACTTAGATTTTCGAAACGCTTTTGATAAGGTGTCCCACAAAGAAAAAAACGCTACGAAAATTACATTGTTAGGGGTTGAGAAAAGACGAGTTCATTGGATTATAAGGTGTTCCGATAGGAGAAAGTAAAAAGTTCTCATTAATGGAATCCATTCAAACTGGATCCTTGTTACTAATGGAGTTCCTCGGGGTCAGTGCTTGTGCCTTTACTTGCTTGCATAATGATATTGAAAGGGCATGTCTAGTAACATTGAGGATGTTGAGGTGTTAGATAATGACTTGGAGTAGTTGGTAAGTTGGACAAATTTTTGAAAATTACCTTCGACTATATCAAATGTATTTGGGTTATCAGAATTTGGATCGCATGTTTAATATAGAAAAGAACCCATTCATTAGTGCGACTGAAAAATGTTTTTTTTTTTTTCACTCAAACCATCAAAGCAGTACTCTTTTGCTAGTTTTGAAGCTAATAGAATTTTAGGGTGTATTTATAGATATATTGATCACAAGTCCAATGATATTATTCTTTATATATACAAGGCCCGGCATGGTCAAGTGGTTAGGGGTTGACTCGCAATCTGAGGGTCGCGGGTTCGAATCCCCGTCATCAAACACGCTCGCCCTTTCAGCAATGGGGGCATTATAATGTGACGGTCAATTCCCTTATTCGTTGGTAGAAGAGTAGCTTAAGAATTGACGGTGATTAGTGTCTTCCCTCTAATCTTTCACTGCTAAATTCGGGATGGCTAGCGCATATAGTCCTCGTGTAGCTTTGCGCAAAAATCAAAACAAACAAACAAAATTATATATACAAATCATTAATTAGGCCCCATTTAGAACATCGTACATAGTTTTGTTCTTCTTGTCTAAGAAAGGGTATTGAATTTCTGAGAAGAGTTTAGAAGAAGGATATTATGATGATCCTCTGGAAGGATAGATAAAGAGATCTTAACATATTTTCTCTGGAGAAAAGAATGGTTAGAGGTGATCTTACTGAAATTTACAGGGTTATCTGGGGGACTGATAAGATAAAAGTATGTGATTTCTCTGTAATATATTTTTGAAGATAATTGGACGAGAATACAAAAGTTTAAGGTTTGGAAAGGATAGGCTAGGCTCCAGTTAAGACTAGCTTAAGAGGGGAATTGGTGATTTCTTATAATGCAAAGGGTAGGTTTAAAGATTTACTATTTTTAAAAGTGGAAGTGCAAAAACAGCCTTGAGGGACCAAGTTGTCGAAAGGTTATGTTATATTCTATCCTAGCAGGTACAATCTTCTTAAGAAATCTTATGTGGCGCCTTATCAAAAGACCTTCAGTGTGATTATTAATAAATATTATCATCAATAACTTCCGATGAAAATAGGTTACCTCCATAGACCAGAACTAAAAATTAATCCAATAAATAATGTAGTGATCTGACTAAGAACTTTTCATAAAACTTACAATGAATAGAATTGACTGATCTAATGGATACCATCGCTGTTATCCATATTTTCAGTTGTAACTCCGAGTAGGAAATCAAATAACAATTTTTCTCTATTGCTTGTGAGTGCATCTTTATCTATAATTCTGTCCTAGCTAAAGAGGGAATTAATTAGTTTTCAAAGTGAATACTAATTAGTTTGTTACGTACATATGCACCGAAGTTGAGAGCGTGAAATTTATGATTTAATAATTATATATTCAGTTGC
The DNA here is from genome assembly GCF_000517525.1 of Limulus polyphemus. Lineage (NCBI taxonomy): Eukaryota > Metazoa > Arthropoda > Merostomata > Xiphosura > Limulidae > Limulus > Limulus polyphemus. The sequence goes on along the minus strand of NW_013665850.1, from coordinate 160,569 downwards.
ACACATTCTCCCATAAATACCAGAGATAGGCGATTAGTGGAATTTGCTAAACGATTAACCATCGAGCTCATTAATCGATTTCATTCAACCAATCGATTATCCTCACACGAGACTTGGATAGTTAGAATAATCGAAGCTAGTAATTAATATTAGTTGATTATTTTCATAAGCTAAGATAGTAATAGATTAAGATGAACAGCTTTGAATTAATTAAGAACAATTTGTTTATTCGTTGAATTTTGCGCAAAGCTACTCGATGGCTATCTGCATTAGCAGTCCATAATCTGCTCTTGGGCTACTACTTACCGAAGAAAAGTGGGATTGACATTTTTTGCAGTCAACTTATAATGCCCCCCACAGATGAGCATGTTCAGTGTGACGGGGACTCGAACCAGCGATCCTCAGATTATGAATCGAACGCCCTAACCACCAGGATTTTTGAATAAGATGGTCCACCTTTCGAAAGCACTCATAAATGGTCCAACTTTAATGGTAAACACTGCACTATTATTTTGAGAGAACGAATGCCTAAAAGGTGGAATCAGCTTTGTTTTCTTACGAATATAACACCAGCCTTTTATAAGCAAGTGTAAACTTTATCGATTTTCACTGTATAGAACTTACGCCATGGAAGAGTGATCTGTATAGTCTAGTGGTTTATGTAACAGTACATCACTATAAAAACCGATATTAATTTAATTATTCTTTCTTTAAGAGTCCTCTACAGATTTCTAGTTATAAGAATATAATAATACGCAGACCACACACGCTGCGTGATACGTACTTTTACCATCGAGTTTTTTTTTTTTTTCCCCCAATGGCAGAGCTCATCAGATTAGGTGGGCATTCAAACATACCAATCCTTAACCGGAATGTTCATATCAGACATGAATAAGATGTTAACCCAACTGAAAAAAATAGTATATAATTTAAAATATTGAGACGACTTGACCCGGGGTACCTACTCATCGATATCAGATTGTGAAGCAATATCCTATCATGTGATCTTTATTCTATACTCCATATTATATATATACATACACACACACACACACACACAGTCGCTGTAAAATATTCTACCCGAGGATGACAAAACCTTGTCGAAACGTCACAGTTTTTCATTACCCAGTCAAGCCGTTCCAAGACTTTTTTCTTAAAAGTGAGTTCCTTCTTATCAAACAGTATATAATTTCCTTTAAATTTATTACTAAGACTAAAAATCTACATATTTTAGATGTAAGACGTTTTCCCGAGCTTCCAGATTGAAACAAAAGAGCACCTCATTTTAAGTAAAGTGAAACCAATGAATGAACATTACAGTGGTGTGTATAAAAACAAAAACTCGAGAGTAAGATTAAGACAAAAACTCTGAAAATGTGTTAGTGAAGAAATAAAGAAATGTTAAGGCAAATATTAGGTAAATAATGCTAGTATGAAAGTAGCTTACGGTGGAAATTCATTAAGATATTTTCAATGAAAGCAGATGCCAATTACAGGATTGTTGGGGTCAATCACTCCTGTTTGTTGTGCATGATTTTATGCTAAAAACTGACACCACAAAAAGTTGGGGTTCCAACATGCTATTGTTTTCATGAAATCAACTAGAACAACATCTTGTAAATAATGTTAGACTACACACATTAGAGCAATTACTCAGTGAAATAATGGTGAACACTGAATTTATTTGCTTTGCTGCATATTCTATGTGGAGTTTCTTTTTCCTTTGTTTATCTTATACATGTATAGAACTTTATAGATAAATACAATTACATAATTTGTTTGTTTTATGCTAAACTACAATAACAATGTTTTTTTCTAGTTGGAAAATGATATGTACAATAGTAATTAAAGACCTGCAATTTCAATTTTTCTAAATATAATTACTGTGCTTTGAAGTCAACAAATAGTTTATTAAGGAAATCTTTTAATGAATTTCTTGCTAATGAGATAAATTGTTTTACAAAACAATTTTGATTGATTTTAATTAATTAATTAAAAATACTCAGTTTACAAGTTAGTCTATCATGAGAGAACAGCTGTTGACATCAAGAGTTTAAAAAAAATGTTATTTCTAAAAAACTGAGGATTGAAAGTCTAAAAGAAATAGTAAGCAACTGTTCTTCACATTTTATTGAACTTTTATTGAACATTTAACTTTATAAAATCTTCCATAATAGACTAATTCATTCAGCAATACATGTAATTCCTTTTGTTTTTTTCATCTGTATTACAATACCAAGAATGTGCTGTTGTTAATAAAAATTAGTTCTGTAATATCCACTTGAGAAAGAAAATATCACCATCTAAACTATCATTCCACTCATTTTATTGTAACGTTGTACACATTCTTGGATGATTACGTAACACCTGATGATTTGAATATCAGCAGTTAATAAAACACCTCCGAGAAATGTGTCAAATAAAAAAAAAATAATCCGACATAGTTCAACAACTTCATTAGCTGTGGTTTGAATGGAAACAAAACTAATAATCAAATTCAACACAGATGGAAAAAACTTTATATAGCTTATCAACATTTTTTGTAGACTTTTACAGATCTCTTTACAAGACAAATTTGGCATAATTTTTGAACAGCTTTTCACATAAATGATAGATGTGTAATTATTAGGTAGCTACGTGTGTGTATATTGAAAAGACGAGTCTGAGATTCATTAATAGCATATACTTATGATGAGTGGGAGGAGGAATTGTTAAAAATTAGTTTCCAAAATTGCAAGTGTAAAAAAAAATATTCAATTATTAACTTTTCTCTAAAGCATAGCACTCTTCAAACTTTGTAACAGTTTACACAACATTTTCATAAATATTGTTAGGATAAAATTATTTCAAAAAAAAGTATAAACTATATGCTTTTATAACTTCCAATTTTCAGAACTACTTTCAAGGACATCAAGCTTGAATTTGTGTATTTCAAATCATGTGATCTTATTAAAATTATGACCATTAAGAAATACATCAAACACATCTTTCCTGTTGAACCTTGGATTTATTCTGCAACCTAAGTAAAACACAGCACAGAACGAGTTTTTGATATTCTATTTTCGATCGGAAAACTTTAAAATCTTTTCGCTATGTATTGATATTTTGGCGACACAAGGCAAAAATATTCAAATTATGATCTTACCAGAGCACCAGTTATGAACACCACAATCTCACACATTTTCTCTCATGCTTCACTCTCCATTTTTTGATATGCTTAACATGCTAGGGTACATGACCCATCCCATTAACAAGAAACTGAAATTCTACTATCTTCAAGTCAAATATAAAGAAATTAAAATGACACCAGGAGGAGGATTAAAAGGTGCAGTCCAGAAGAAGCATGTACAGCAAGGTGATCTCAATTTTACAGGAGGATACATTTCAGGAATAAGGGTTCTGCTAAAAATTATCAATGGAAGGGAATTACTTACAAAAGTTTCCAAAGAAAGCTTTATACTCAAGTAAACTTATTGAAATAATTTTTTTAATACTTTTTACAAGCAACTCAACTTTGACATTTTTGCAAAAATGACCACTCAGAAAAATAAGGAAGTTACCAAGCCCAAACCAGTAGGCATCTCAACAAGTTCAAGGGCGTAAACTTGTATTAAATAAGATCTGGCAAGTGTTGCGACAGTAATTTGTATCATTTTATTACAAGGTTTCATGCAGGTCCTTAATGCAAAACAGTTACCTATTTCATATATATAAAAAATCCACTTAGTAAAAAAGTTCCTGATATTATAAAGATCAAGAATAAACACAACATTGAGCACACAAAGATCAGCATGTAACTTACAACTTTTTCTTTTCTAAACTGTAATAATATAGCAATAATTTTCTATAAGGAATGGCTCATTTTGATTTAAAAACTTAACAATACACATGTTAGGTAGAACATGAGGCACTAAGTCCAGCACCGCTAGAGATAGATTCTAGCCAATTGCTACATACAAAACAAGCCACTATCAGAAATCCTTTCACAAGTTCTCAAACTGATCTACTCTTCGTTTGGTATTCCCTTTCCGAATTTCTCGTAGAGTTTTGTACTTGTCTCTACCCTGACGCACATTTTCTTGGTGCAGAAGGTCATTTCTAGTCAATTTTGTGTCATCCTTGGCAGCAGATAATTCTTTGTTCAATTGCTAGTAATAAAAATAAAATTTAAAAAATTATAATGACATAAAATATATTGACATGTAAAGCACAGTTAATATAATTAGCATAAGCATTATAAGAAACCCAAATCTTTCATACACTTACACATAATCAACATTGATCTATTTCTGATGAATATTAAAAACACTGAGTTGTATCTGTTTTTCAGACACAGAACAAACCTTCAACTGGTCCTGCAGATGCTTTTCCTTGGATACCTGTGTCATTCTGTCTTCCTCTGGACGAAACAAATTAACATCTTCTTCTTGGTATAGCTCAGCACCTGTAGGAATGTCTAAATATTACGTTATGGTTGTGCCATTTCATTTTTGAAAAATTAATTAGTCCAATTCACCTTTTATATAGAAAGTATAGATTTGAGTAGCAAGTAAATACTGTGTGAATTATTCATACATTTTTTAAAATTACACACATCCCAAAACCACTCATTAAATTGTAAGAAATAACATACATTCAATCCTTGATTATTCCACAAACTGTTAAGTACTCCACACATCTAATTCCTAAGCAGCTCATTGATTTCACTACTAGCATAATTTGTATGCTTTCACATAATGTGGATAATATATTGCTTTGTTCAAAGTCTCAACAATTTAGTATACAATACTATATATTATATAAAAAAAATTCAATTCTTAGATTAAATTTTTTTTAGTTTGAATATATCAAACAAATGCACACATTACCAATTTCTCCATTTGTTAAATCATCATTCTCCTCATGCTCATTCTCCTGCACATGGTGGTGCTGGGGGGTTGTTGTAGCAGCCGTAAGGGCAGCAGCAGCTTCTTCCTGACGCTTACGGGCTTCCTCCACTTCTAACTGGAGTTTTCTGGTCTCTTCATCCTTTTGAGATACTTCCTCTTTAATTTTATGAACTTCATCTTGTTTAGTTCGGATTGCTTCTTCCTACAAACAGATTTAATAAAATCTTAATTAATAAAAGTACAATTCTCCAACAAATTAAAATTTACAGTATTGAGGTCCATAAACAATTTTAGACTATTATAATTTAAAATTTTATACAGAAATTTTACTTTTAACTCCTTGCTTAAGATAGGAGCATACTTGATACTCTTGCTATTTTCTATTGAAATGGAAAATGTGGGCATACTTAGATAACAGTTTCCAACCCAAGAATCGAGTGATACATGATTCATGGTGACTTCCTTCAACAAAATATATAACTCAATGAAATAAAAAGTTGATATTTTTTCATATATCAAAATTTTCAGTTTCTCCTGGTTATGAAAGTTAAAAAAAATTGAAAACATTTTACTTAAATGTTTTCTTTTATATAAATATAATTTTTAAATCTATTTAAATACTTTTTTTTTTAAAAAGTACAACCTAGCTTTAAGCAAGTAGCTTTCTTCACAACACTAAGAATGGAAATTAAGCCTACAGATCAAGTTTGGTAAAAAAGAAAATGATTTAAGAATTAAAAACATCAAATAATCTGCAAAACTGAAACATTAATGCAAGCTTTTATTTAACTTGTTCTTTTGTTAGTACTAACCCATTTGCAAGCTGTCTTGGATTAAGAACGAAATCCTACTACACTACAACGTATAGTCAAATCAAGTTAATGACCAGATTTCAAGTTCGATTCTACATAGCCCTAAGAATAATACTATGATATTTTCTCATTATTTCCTTGAAAGAAGATTGCAATAAATTACCTAATTTTAAGCATGAAATATCTTGAGAACCAAAAACTGAACCAAAGTTAAATACTACACAGATTCTGTAACATAAAACAACTTTATCACTTCTATTACCATTTACGGGTATGTTATTAGCCCTTTCATAAAAAACTGACAAAATAGTTTTATTTCGCATAGTTTTGTAATTTGAACAATGCCTCAAATATACTTCTACATTCTCATGAATTATTAGCCAAAATCGTAAATCTTACTAATTTTGCTTTTTCTTCTGCTTCCATGGCTTTATCCTCTTCAAGTTTAAGCATCATTTCTTCAAGTTCATTCTGTTTCTTTTCTAATTCATCTTTTGCTGCTTGTAACTGACGTAACTGTTCTTCCAATCTCCTAATAGTTTCTTGGGCTTCAGTGAGCTCTGAATGGCATAAAATAAATATATAAAAACCTCTATACTTTATAACAATATCAGATTTTGAAAAATCCCACAAATATTTAGATTAACCATCACATTATAAAGCCCCCATGGCAGATTGCAAGTTAAGCACCCTAGCCACTAGGCTATGTTAGGCCAAGAGGTAGGTTTCATAATTTATTAGCAACAATACAATCACAGGTTATCTTCCCATGTTATATTTAAATTCTACCTTTGTTCTCCTTTCAGAAATTATATGATACCTTCTGCTATTCTCTAATCCCATGTTCAGAAAAAATCCATCATAAGACTCAATAGTTAAGTTACCAGACTGAGTCTTATTAAGTGAAAATAAACAAAAAAGGAAAATTATTATGTTAGAAAACATGCAAATAAGAAACATGTTTTCAGATTATTGCAAAACACTTAAAAGTTTAGAAACTTCCATTTCATAAGAAAGAAACAGATCTGAAACTTGGAAGTTTTTTTGATTTTCCTTTTAAACAACAAGTCTTTGAATTTGACATCAAATTAAAATATTAACTGTTTCAAATCATTTGAGCTATAAATAACAATTGAATACAAAGACAACATATTTGCAGCTTTTGTTTTGTATGTGAAGTGATTATAATTTGGGGAGGAGGGGAGCCAAAAATCAAAATTAGCAGTTTGGATTTTATTATTACTTTATTAATAAATATAGATAGTAAGATTCTAAATCTGAACATTCGAATTTTGTTTAAATAATACAAGATTCTGGAATGGCAAGAATTAATCTAATACCTTAGACCTGAGTGTAGCAAGAGGGGCAACATGTTTATCAACTATATATTTCATTTGTGGCAAGTTTCTGAGCTTGCAAATACACACTTACATTCCAAAGTAGTAAAAATTAGACTGTCATGAATAACATACAAACAAGTCGCAGCTTTTTTCTCATTTAGTTGGTAAATATTACATTTTAATTTAACTAATTGCTAATCCTAACCATACAATTTAAAATACACTTCATCAATAATTACAAATACCCTTTTGTCTCCTTTCCATGTCTTCCTGCATTTGTTTCAACCTCTCTGCATATTCTTGTTGTTTCTTTTCTGCCATTTCTCTAGCTTCTATCTCCTTTCGTAATTTATCTCTGAGAATAACACCATTTCAGTGAACAAAATAAACAAGTGTATGTCTCATCCATAAATATAAGAACAATTACATTCCCTTACCATAATATAGTATTGCAACTCACAAACGAAACAAAACTTATTACCAAAGCATAACGTCCTGGATTAAATTCTATGAGAAGTGCAAAGTCTGTAATTGTATATCCTACATTGGTCAAATCACTAACAATCCCAAACTGACACTATTTTAAGTCACTAGTTTTAACAAACACAAAATCATGATTTTAAGTACCAACATTTATTTCTTGAAAGCCAAAATACATGTACAGTGAAAAGTTTAAGAAGTGTGTGGTCATCCTTTGGAAAAGCTTGCTACAATGGAAACTGTAGATTCAAGCAATAATGCATAATCATGACCATCTATAAAAGCATGGTTAACACTGGAGGAAGTGCTCTCAAGGTTAATACATGACCTGAAACATTGTCCTTAGAAATGCAACTAATCTCAGGAAGTCACCCACTGAACCAACAACTAACATGACTAAGGTTGTAATCTTTACACTATGATGCTGTTCTTCACAGACAACTGTTCTCTTACACCATGACATCCGAAGAAATATTACGTCAGTGTCATCATGCACTCAATGGCTACTTGATACAAGAATTCAGGTATGTACAACTGCTACATTTCAGCTTCTATTAAAACCACTACAAAATTAAAAATTTAAACTTTAATAAAGGTTTACATGAGAACCTTTAAAGATTTACCTCTCTTGTTGTTTTGATAGCTTTTCTTCACGTGCTTGGGCCTTCATTTGTTGTACCTCAATTGTATCAGGTTTGCGCCTACGCATATATAGTTCATGGTTTCCCATACAGAGGGCTAATATTCTTTTGTTTATTCTCAGCCGAGGAGCAAAAAAAACAAAATCCTGGAAAAGACAAACATTAATACTAACATTAGTGACTATTATAAATAGGCTTCCATAAATCACTAGAGAAAATTTCCACAAAAATTTATAGCTTTTTTGTTTCATAAAACACACGTAGAAAGTTAAATATATTTAACAAGTTATATCAAATAATGTGATAATTAATCAATATTAAAACAAAATTATTTAGAATGACAGCATTCACTCACACAAAATAGTGTATCAAGTTTTAAAGACAAACTTATTTTTAATACCATTTCACATATTACTCATTTCTCTATTCTATAAAATTAGTACATTTTAGACATCAAATAACATTCCACAACTTCTACAAAATTTTGTCTGGAAAAAGTCCAGTGTGCCTGACACTTGAATAATATACATGAAAATTCCGTTCAACAGTTTCTTTCTAAGAAGCATTAAATGATAGCCAATTCAATACTAATCAAAACCTAAAGGAAACTTTCACCACAAATTACCGGAGCTTTTTTGTCAATCGGTTTGATGACAAATTTTCGATCATTAAAAGAAATGTTTCGTATTTCACTCCATGGAAATCCAATCTTTGGAGTCAGCCTAAAAAAAACAAACAAAAAAAACAAAACACCAAATTCAAACATTTTCTTTCAAAATATATATTTTACAAGCAAAATCATGAAATAAAAATTAGATCATACCTACAAAAAGTACAGTATAAAATAATTTTCTTTCATAATTCATTCTAACATCTCCACATTTATGAAAAAAAATCACTTTTTTTTTTTATATTAACTATCAGGGTGTCATGATATAAAAAACTGTTCATTGTAGATATTATTGATTAATGTATTTTTTGAGTGAATATTTTATGACTGTTTAGTTTTGTACATAACAAGAGAGTCAGAAGCAATTATTTTAAAGTAAATGTTATGACAAGTTTAGTTATGTAAACTGGTAAGTCATATGTTGTGTTTATAACTCACTGATGTAGAGATTATAGAACATTGCGTGAAATTTATTGATGCCCTGTATATAGTGAGCAGACGATTAAGTAATAAACAAATAAATAGTGCAAGATGAGCGAGAATAGTAGACAGACAAGCAAATACAGAGCAGACAAGGAGTAAAGTTATGAGAAGGAATCTGGCCAAAGAAAAGTTAAACAAAGTTAATCATCATAGAAGTGGAAGACCTAACAATTAATATAGGCCTAACAGTTGATTTATTAAAGTGAGACTAACAGTGTTGAAAGAAATAACAATAGTTTATTTCACAGAGAGTTCTAAAGTATTTGAATTAGCCCCAGTTGACTTTGACAAATAGACATATGATTCTCAGAAATAGAGAGAAAAAAAAAGGAGCAGACAATTTTAGAAGCATAACATACAACCGTGGTAATTGACGATAGTGTAAATGAACTATACTCAGATAGTTTGGCTACAGAAATAGAGAAAAAGTCTGGCATGTCAACTAAAATTCTAAAGCAACTGAATAGGCCTAAGTGGACTATTGACAAGAAAAGAACTATATAGTGTTTATGATATGCCAATAATCTCTTTTGTGTGAATAATTTGTTGTACATACATTTAATTAGTTCCGAATATATATATTATTTTGAAAACAAGAGTGAGTGCTGTTTGTTTATTAATTTATTGCTAAAACGTTAGACACCTACTGCAGAAGAACCTAAACACAACAACACACATATTATACTTATACTTACAACATAATTATAACTAAAAGATTTTAACCCTTTCGTGACAGGTCACGGGTGAAAGGCCATATCATCTCGTTTGTAGACTCGCATTCAAAATTTTATTGAAATACTATTTCATGAATTTATGTCAATAATTTTGGCACCAAACTGTAGATTATAATTCAAATTTTAGTACTATATATTACTCAATTTCTTGATTTAAAAGCAAATATTAAAAACGCAGATAAAACATCGATTTTTATGTATTATGTGGTGTGTTGAATGCAGCACTGGTTCAAATTAGATGTTTGTGAAGTCTATAGTTTTGAACAAATTAGAAACTCAAATTACTGATGTTGATAAGCTAGAATTTAATACAAGAGCCTTGTATCTTTTCAATTTACTAAAATATTGCTCATGTAATAAATCAACAGTGGCACCCCACCCACATCTTTCCATTTTTGGAAACGCTCCCTTATATACACTTACTTCTATATATGAAATAAATAACCAATAAGAAGCTCAGAATGACCCCCTAGTGGCTTTCCTAGCCATTTTAATGGGCTTGGATGCCATTTCTTTCTTTTGAACCAATATTTCAACGAGGTAGGTTGTTTTTAGTCTGCTCGAAATTTCATATTTTCTTAGGCTAAAATACATCTTAGTTACTATGCTTAATAAATTATAGTGGAATTCTATGGTATTAATGTAGTAATTTATGCTTTTTTAGTTATTCAAATATATATTAAACCTACAAAAAATTATTCATATCCTCCACGTGCAAATTTTTTAAAGGCTTAGCAACCTATGTCAAGCAGCAACCGAGTACAAAGGTCATAACAAGAAGAGATAATTGTTTGCATTACTCCTTTATTTACTGTTCTATGTTTTAAGAAAAAACTTATTTCAAAATAACAATAATCTGTATAGATATGTAATGTATAATAATTGAAATGTGACTATTTTACAAAACACTGGTCTACTAAAACACAGCCAAGATAAGTTACTTTGTACATACCAAAGGTCAGTTTTATGTTATTTGATACGGTAACATGAGTGTACATGTGCCGTGTCATTGTAACTTCTGTATCGTTAGCCAGGCATGGCTGAAAGGTCAATATAATAAAAATAAATATAAATAAATGTATAGCATTATGAGATTAAAGCTATTTTGTCTAAACATTTATGTTTTTGTGTTATAATTTATGTTAATTCTAGAATGAAAGAGGCATAATTTCTATTTATTTCCAAACTCTTTTATGGTGGTTGTGAGATCGGTCAAATCTACCAAACTCATACAAATTAATTACTGAAAATAACTGATAAAATAGTTTTTTTCTTAAGAAATGTTTGAAGCATAAAAGTATTTTTCATCTTAAAATGAAAATTACTTTGCATGATAGATAGGCGATATGTAAAAAGAAAAAAAAAGTCACAAGAAAAACATTACTTCACAAACCTTAATAAAAAAAAATCTGATGTTTCGCATATGAAGGTATTGTGATGTTTACTGATAAACTGCCAAATATCATTAACATTCACTTACTAGTTTAAAAGTTATAGCATGAAAACTATAACAAGCACAAAATGGTTACCTGGTTGGTCCTAGGGACCAAGCCCTTGCTGAAAGTGTTAATTGACTGTTGGCAAATATAACTTAGTTTCTGACACAGGGCAAGTACTTAAAACTTAAACATCTCATTTTTTCCATAAGCTTTCACACATAAATACTACAAGTATACAGAAAGCATTTAATTAATAACTTTTATGCAAAAATGAAAATAATCTACATAACAATTAACACTTCTAATGTTAGCAAACCATTAATACTTTAAGATACAAACTTGTCTTCTTTTTCATAGATATTCAAGCCCAGAGCATCAACACCCAACCAAAGATCTGTTCCCTTTTTGTTCTTGATCTCAAAGTAATTAACTCCATACATTTCCAGGTCTTGGGCTATCTTCAGGTACTCCATCATGGCATCCTCCCTGCATCAAATTAAATGTGTGAAATTACAAATTCAAACTAATCCAAAAATTGAATTTTCAGTCTTGGACTAGAATACTTTAGTACAAATATCCATCTTAATGACTATTCACAGCTATCCATGAGGCTAAAACAAGGGACTCTGTGGAATCCATTGGGAGGTTATCCCTGATACTAAGCTCAGAGGTATATTGGATTCACCACCAGAATGCTATTCACTAAACAAAGGTTAGAAGGTATCTACTACTGTAGATTAGGAGTATGTTGTTGGATTTGACACTAAACTACCCAATATGTTAGTTCAATGGGTACATTACATTTACTATTAAGTAGCTGTCCACAAGACCAAAATGAGTACTGGGTGAGATCTAGCACTAAGAAGGTATCCACTAAACCAAATGTGTATATCGGACAAAGCACTAGATGGCTATACACTAGACCAGAGGTTCCCAAACTGTCATCCGTGGCCCCCTGGAAGTCCATGATAGTACTTAAGGGGGTCCACAGTAATATGTCAAATTTATATAGTTACCATTATAAAGACATTATAAAAAAAAAAAGAAATATATATATATATATATATATATATATAT